>NC_091994.1:6993057-7154256 GCF_044704955.1 Pristiophorus japonicus
GTGTGTGTGTGCGGGGGGGGAGCGGGTTGTGGGGGGGGTCGGGAGATATGGGGGGGGCAGGGGTTGTGTGTGTGTGTGTGTTGGGGGGGTGGGGTGGCGGGGGCAGGGAGGGTTTGAGAGTAGAGTAGAAAACTGAAAACAAGAAAATAAGCAATTCAACAAATCGCCCCCCCCCAAGGTTTCCCTTCTGCAGCTCACACGCAGCATGGTAAAGTTCCCCAGCAGCTTGTTTGGATCAATAACTAACACGGGATGGAGAGGCCCAGTTAAGCATCGCTTCCCTCCAGGCCGTTGTGAAGAAACACAATGAAGATCCCTCCCATTGAACGGGCCGAGTGAGCTGGGGTGTGTGCAAGGGAGGGTTTTCTTTTTAACTCTCTGACCCAACAATGATACAGAAAAGAAAACCCCGCAGAAACTCAGAGGTTTCTGGCTTGAAGCTGTCAGCCTGCTTAGAGCATTGACACATTGCATGACATGCTCATTTAGCGCTGTGTGTACTGTCGAACCACAGACCGATGCGTGCCCACTCCAACTCAACAGTGCCAGGAAGTACGGGGGGGGGGGGCCTAGGAGACGGCTGCTTCCCGTCAAGATGTTGCTTGGTGTTCAGGAACTGCTTTGCCCGAGTGCACGCGGGAACCAGATCACAGGAGGCTGTTCACAAAGCTCACAATGACGGGAAAGCCACAACGTAGGCACGATGATTCGGAGTTAAAGGGGCCACTCACACAAAACGGCGCACGGTTAGGAAGAAATAAACAAATGGGTCGAGGAGGACAGAAGCCACAATAGATTCTTAAAGGAAAAGAGGTCGCACGGAAAAAAATTAAGTATGTGCGAGGGAGTTTAAAAAAGAGATAACTAGTATGGTTGACACGGTCTCGTTGTGTTAGAGGAACTTGCATTTCTACAAGTGTGGTTTTCGGATTGGGCTGTTCAGCCACGGATGCCAGCGCTGTGCACGGCCACCATCGGGAGACGTAAACACCCATAGAATGGCTAAATGCCCAATTTCTAGCCCTCTTACGGCACAGAAGGAGGCCATTCGGCCCATCGTGCCTATGCCGGCTCTTTAGACGAGCTGTCCAATTCGTCCCATCCCATCCCCCACCCCCACTGCCCCCGTAGCCCTGCTAATCTTTCCCCTTCAAAGGTGTAATATATGCGCGTGTGAGTAGGCTCACCTGTTTGTAGAGTTGTGAGTGGCTTCGCCGGTCACGTGATGTTCACAAGACTCAATAAAACCCCGGCCAGTTGGGTTCGGGGGATCCACGGCGGGGCAGGTGGTTGTGAGCCTGGTGGATGAACTGGTAATGAGTCGTGTGATTGTTCAACCTTTTGCTAATAAACCAACTCGTTCTTAAAAGCAAATACATTACAAAGGGTAGATCCAATTCCCTTTTTTACCCAATACACAATAAATTACTTTGAGGTGCGGTCACAGATGTTATGAAGGCGATGTGGCAGACATTGTTCATAACCGCAAACGGCGGTGAGTTGAGGGGACAGTTTTTTGGTCGTCTCTATTGGGCCAGGACACCAGGAGAGCAAGTGCTCCCCCAACTTCTTTTCTCGGGATCTCTACCATCCACCTAAGCTCACCAGACAGGACCTCAGCTTAACAGCTCATCCAAAGGACAGGCTCTCCTGGCAGAGTAGCAGTGCCTCAGTGCTACCTTGGAGTGTTAGCCTAGATTCTGCCCTCAGATCCTCAGAGCCAACAACTGCCTGACTGAGAAGGCAAGAGTGCTGCCTGTGATATAGTCTTTATGACATCACTGACCTACAGGGGCCGAAATTGGTGCACTCACCCACCGCCCACTGCCGCCCACTGCCAACCACTGCCAACCACTGCCGCCCACTGCCAACCACTGCCAACCACTGCCAACCACTGCCAACCACTGGTGCCCACTGCCGCCCACTGCCGCCCACTGCCAACCACTGCTGCCCACTGCTGCCCACTGCCAACCACTGCCAACCACTGCCAACCACTGCCGCCCACTGCCGCCCACTGCCGCCCACTGCCAACCACTGCCAACCACTGCCGCCCACTGCCAACCACTGCCGCCCACTGCCAACCACTGCCGCCCACTGCTGCCCACTGGTGCCCACTGCCGCTCACTGCCAACCACTGGTGCCCACTGCCGCCCACTGCCGCCCACTGCTGCCCACTGCCGCCCACTGCCAACCACTGCCAACCACTGCCAACCACTGCCGCCCACTGCCAACCACTGCTGCCCACTGCTGCCCACTGGTGCCCACTGCCAACCACTGCCAACCACTGCCGCCCACTGCTGCCCACTGCCAATCACTGCCAACCACTGCTGCCCACTGCTGCCCACTGGTGCCCACTGCTGCCCGCTGCCAACCACTGCTGCCCACTGCTGCCCACTGCCAACCACTGCCAACCACTGCCGCCCACTGCTGCCCACTGCCAATCACTGCCAACCACTGCCGCCCACTGCTGCCCGCTGCCAACCACTGCTGCCCACTGCCGCTCGTTGCTGCCCACTGCCAACCACTGCTGCCAACATCCCTCTGCTCGAACCGTCCAGTGCCACTTTCGATCGTGGCCTGGAGCGGGCGGGAGGGGAGAGCCGCCGGGAAGCGCCCGCCGATGTCAGCGGACGGCCGATGCGCGTAAGTTACACTCCCGCCCGCCGAGATGCCAGATCGGTGCGGGCGGGAATCGGCGGCACTTGTTGGTGGACCGCTGTGTGGAGGCTGCTCTGTCCCCAACGGTAAGTGTCAAGGCCGGGAAAACAGATCACTGACTTTTTTTAAAAATGTATTTCTTTCCAGGGACTTACCTGGATGGGATGAAGGTCGTCAGATGGTTTTGTTTAATGCTTTTTATTTTTAGTTCTTCCACCCTCCGTGGGCTCGACTCCATCCTCGGCAGCACTCGCGTGGCAAGCGCCTCTGCCGCCGAGAATGAGAGCTGCCGCCTGCTGTCGCCCAGATTGGCGGCGTACGTCGCTGCTTTGCCGTCTGCCGACCTTCAAGGGACCTGGGTGATGAAAACCTCGCCCAAAGAACCGTCAGGGACTTCACCGGCTATCGGCGTCTCTTTGGGCAGCACTTGGGTGGGTGGGGGCCTTCGGGGGCCCACGGACTTTATACGATGGCCCCAATACATCATGTGACTTTTGTTGTATTTACATCAGCAGTTGCATTACCACAGTAGTCCACTAGGTGGAGCAGTAGCCCACTAGGTGGCGCTGTATTGCACTACCCACTGAGCCAAGCAGAGCAAATCCACACGACCACCTTTATGATATATCAACACACAGTGACAAGGTCCTTCCACGTGTACATGGTTTTGCGAACCATCTCAGTTGTGGCAAATCCCTCCAGTTGTTAAAAGTAATGTTCGAAGAGACTCGTGAATAACTCAAGCTCCCTCCCCACCCCAACCAACTCTCGTGACGCAGTGACACGGAGGACCCATAACTTCTACACAAGGCTGGTCGATATCACATTGCTATTTGTGGGAGCTTGCTGTGCGCACATTGGCTGCCGCGTTGCCTTATTTCACAACAGTGACTGGACTTCATAAAGTACTTCATTGGCTGTGAAGCGCTTTGTGCCGTTCGGTGGCCCTGGCAGGCACTGCAGAAATGCAAGTTCTTTCTTTTTAAGACTGATCCTGTTGGTTAACAATTTGACAAATGTGGGCTCGGCAGGTGGTGAAGGGTAACCTCAGCAAGCTACATAAAGTATGACGGGGGCCGGCCTGGCAGAACAGGGGCTATTGATTGACTGTAAGCCAGGAAAAGTCAAAGAGAGGACACCAACTTAAACGAGTAACAAGTTGCAGGGGATTTTAGAAACAACTTCTTTAGGCAAAAGAGTGAGAAATGTTGGAAACGATCTTACACGTAGGGATTAGGGATATTGAGGATGCAGTTAGAAGCTCTAATGTGAGAGATTAGCTTTGACAGCCTCTTCCTGTCCATGGCTTATCTAGGAATTGCACGAACATGGAGGTTGTTCTAATCCAGAGCCTCGGATTAAGGCACTCCTTAGCTTCCTCGGTCTGCCCTGCCTCCTGCAACCGATGGGCTTTTCCAACCAAAACCTGGCCTCAACTCACAGTTACACCTGAACTTGCCTCATCTTCTCCCCTTGCTGCTGCCCTGCACCTCCGCCCCTCACTGACTAACCAAACAGTTACCCAGCCTGGGCCTATATGTGACTCCAGTCCCATACCAATGTGGTTGACTCTTAATTGCCCTTGTGCCAGCTGCGGCTCAGTTGGTAGCCCCCTCGCCTCTGAGGGAGTGCCGCACTGTCGGAGGTGCCGTCTTTCGGATGAGACGTTAAACCGAGGCCCCGTCTGCTCTCTCGGGTGGACGTAAAAGATCCCACGGCACTATTTCGAAGAAGAGCAGGGGGAGTTACCCCCGGTGTCCCGGGTGAACATTTATCCCTCAATCAACGAAACAAAAACTGATGATCCGGGTCATTATCACATTGCTGTTTGTGGGAGCTTGCTGTGCGCAAATTGGCTGCTGCGTTTCCCACATTACAACACTGACTACACTTCAAAAGTACTTCATGGGCTGTAGAGCGCTTTGGGACGTCCGGTGGTTGTGAAAGTTTCATTCCAGACTAAGAACACAAGAATTAGGAGCAGGAGGGGGCCACACAGCCCCTCGAGCCTGCTCCGCCATTCTATACGATCTTTGACCTCAACTCCACTTTCCCGCTCCCCATTTCTCTTGATTATCCTCGAGTCCAAAAATCCATCGATCTCTGCCTTGAATATACTTCAATGATTCAGCATCCACAGCCCTCTGGGGCAGAGAATTCCAAAGTTTCACCACTTGGAGTGAAAGAATTTCTCCTCATCTCAGTCCTAAATGGCCGACCCCTTATCCTGAGCCTGGTTCTAGACTCCCCAGCCCGGGGGGACACATCCTCCCTGCATCTACCCTGTCACTGTCCTGTAAGAATTCTGTATGATCACCTCTCATTCTTCTAAACTCTAGAGAATAGAGGCCGCATTTCCTACGTTACAACATTGACGACACTCCAAAAGTACTTCATTGGCTGTAAAGCGCTTTGGGACGTCCGGTGGTCATGAAACATAGAAACATAGAAAATAGGTGCAGGAGTAGGCCATTTGGCCCTTCGAGCCTGCACCACCATTCAATGAGTTCATGGCTGAACATTATATAAATGCACGTCTTTCCTTCTTTCTAGTCTACTCAATCTCTCCTCATACGACAATCGGTGCTGAGTTTCCAGTCCATATGTTTCAAAGAGATCACCTCTCATTCTTCTAAACTCCAGAGAGTATCGGCCCAGTATACTCAATCTCTCCTCACAGGACAACGCTCTCACCCCAGAGCTTGGAGCTTTTCCAGTCTTTCCTGATCGCTCCCCTGCGCGTTCCCCAACTATCCAGACTATCGGTAAGGATTTATGGCACACAAAATCATGCATTCAAGGGAGAAAAAAGGCGGTTGGTTCTGATGATTGCAATGTAAGATTTGGAATTTAATAAGCATTTGAGAATTTCTGAAAGAAAGGGTTTGGTGTCGCTCAGTGCTGAATGACTTGATAATCGAGAATTGCTTATTCAACGGTAACATGTTTCAAAGCACTTCACCCCGTTGGAGTGCAGTGACTGCTGCTGTGTAGGCCGGGCTGTTCTGTCATGTAGGTGAAGGAGGGGAAAGAGGCCGTTCAGAAGCAGGAAGCTACTCAGCAAGCAATCTCTTTCTCATCCAGCCTTAACAGGAAGTCTGGGGCGCATGCAGTGAACGCAGCTGCTCACACAGCACAGCAGCCAGACAGCATGAAGAAGCTCCTGGCTGCTCGCTTCCCTCCGGTAACATTGTGGAAGCAGTGCCAAGTGTAGGACAAGCAACATCCCAGGGTAAGAGAAACTTTACTCAACGCTTTCTCAATATTAGCATGTTCTTTATAGAGTGAACGAGCCTGTCTTCAGATGTGTGCACACATTCACACACTCACACACACACTCTCTCACACTCTCACTCTCACTCACACTCACACTCTCACACACTCTCACACTCTCACACACACTCACACTCTCACACACACTCTCACACACACTCTCACACTCTCACACACACTCTCACACACACTCTCACACACTCTCACACTCTCACACACACACTCTCTCACACTCTCACTCTCACTCACACTCACACTCTCACACACTCTCACACTCTCACACACACTCACACTCTCACACACACTCTCACACACACTCTCACACTCTCACACACACTCTCACACACACTCTCACACTCTCACACACACTCTCACACACACACTCTCACACTCTCACACACACACTCTCTCACACTCTCACTCTCACTCACACTCACACTCTCACACACTCTCACACTCTCACACACACTCACACTCTCACACACACTCTCACACACACTCTCACACTCTCACACACACTCTCACACACACTCTCTCACACTCTCACTCTCACACACACTCACACTCTCACACACACTCTCACACACACTCTCACACTCTCACACACACTCTCACACACACTCTCACACACTCTCACACTCTCACACACACTCACACTCTCACACTCACACTCTCACACACACTCTCACACTCTCACACACACTCACACTCTCACACACACACTCTCACACACACTCTCACACTCTCACACACACTCACACTCTCACACACTCTCACACTCTCACACACACTCACACTCTCACACTCACACTCTCACACACACTCTCACACTCTCACACACACTCACACTCTCACACACACACTCTCACACACACTCTCACACTCTCACACACACTCACACTCTCACACACACACTCTCACACACACTCTCACACTCTCACACACACTCACACACACACACTCACACACTCACATACACACTCACACACACACACTCTCACACTCTCACACACACTCACACTCTCACACACACACATACACACTCTCACACACACACTCTCACACTCTCACACACACTCACACTCTCACACTCTCACACACACTCACACTCTCACACACACACTCTCACACACACACACTCACACACTCACATACACACTCACACACACACTCACACTCTCACACACTCACACACACACTCACACACACACTCACACACTCACATTCACACACACACTCACACTCTCACACACACACTCTCACACACTCATACACACTCACACACACACTCACACACACACTCATACACTCTCACACACTCACACACACACTCACACACACACTCACACACTCTCACACACTCACACACACACTCACACTCTCACACACACTCACACTCTCACACACACACTCTCACACTCTCACACACACACTCTCACACACTCACACACACACTCACATACACACTCACATACACACTCACTCACACACTCACACACACACTCACACTCTCACACACACTCACACACTCTCACACACACACTCACACACACACTCACACACATACACACACACTCACACACACACACATTCACACACTCACACACACACACTCTCACACACTCACACACACACATTCACACACTCACACACACACACTCTCACACACTCACACACACACACACTCACACACACACACTCTCACACACTCACACACACACACTCTCACACACTCACACACACACTCTCACACACACTCTCACACTCTCACACACACACTCTCACACACATTCTCTCACACACACTCTCACACTCTCACACACACACACACACACATTCACACACACTCTCACACACACACTCTCACACACACACTCTCACACTCACACACACTCTCACACACACACTCTCACACACACTCTCACACTCTCACACACACACTCTCACACACACACTCTCACACACACACACACTCACACACTCACACACACACTCATACTCACTCACACACTCACACTCACTCACCCACTCACACACACACACATACCTTCACACACACTCTCTCACACACACACCGTCACACACATACACATACACTCTCACACACACACACACCCTCACACACAAACACACACACCCTCACTCACAAAGAAATACACACACACAAACATACATACACTCATATACACAACACGCTCTCACACATTTGTTCAATTTGCTGTAGATCACAGAGACTGTTTAAATAGACTCTGTGGACTGTTTGCAGTAGTGCGCTGTTTAAATAAACTCTGATTGCTGTAAGTTAGACTGTTTGCTGCGAGTCCTGTGGTAACTCTCACCCTGCCTCATTGGCTGATATACTGGTGTCAATAGACACTCCAGGGGTGAAATTGGGGGCAGTAAACATCTGGGGGCGGTGAATTGGGCTTACCGCCTTCAGGGGAAGTGAAGCACAATCCCACGCGCTCCACTTCCTTTGGGGGCAGTTCCCAGGGCGCAACTGGGGCGGGGAGGGTAGTGATATGCGGTTGCTCCGTGCAGGGCTGACGCGCTTCAAGTGCAACCCCTCCCTCCTTCTCTTAAAGGGGAGGGCTGCTGCGGGTTCTGCACGACCATTGGATAGCCCCCGCTAGGCCAGCGTGCGACCGGGCCGGCAGCTCGGTGCCCAGAACCGAGCGCCGGGATGCACGACCACGGCCCGGACCACGCTAGGGCCGCCATACTGGAGCCGACCCGCGAGTCGGCAATCCGAAACAGAGGGCGGCCTGGGGAGGCCCGGCGCCCTCCCCTTTAACGAGTGCCCCGAGAGCAGGGGGTCGGTCAGCTTCGTGACCCGCGGGGCAATTTCCCCCGCGGGGCTTTGAGGGGTCGGCGTGAGGGCGGTGAGGGATCGGCGCGCACGCCGATGATGTCATTTCCCGGGAGATGTTAGCGCCCTCCTGCCCAGGGTGAAACGTCCCCTCTACCCCATCAGCGTCCCCCCCACCCCCCACAGGCGATAACGGCCCTTTATAAAGGGGCAATTTCACCCCCCCCCCCACTCTGATTTTAAAGTAATTACCTCAATATCGCAGATGAACCAACTTCAAATGAATTGTTACCCGAGGGAACGAAAGCTCCTGCGTGGGAGAGTGTATCACAGGGTGTGGGACTGAGCCAGGCGGGACCATGGGGGAGTGAGGATCAGTTTCTGACCAGAGATGAGTTAGCTGCTCCCCGCTGGGTGTTGGGGCCAGGGAGGAAGGGGTGTTAATATTGGCCTCGATGACACTTGATTTGGCAAGGGGAATAAAGCAGCAAGGGTTGTCGTTATCGAGTAAAAACTGCAGCGACGTTGAAGGATTGTCATCGGATCATAGACTGATACGGCAAGGCAGGAGACCATTCGGCCCATCGAGCCTGTGCCGGCTCTGAGAGCGATCCAATTAGTCCCACTCCCCCCTCCCCGCTCTTTCCCTATATCCCTGCAAATTTTCCCCCTTCAAGTATTTATCCAATTCCCTTTGAAAAGTGATTGTTGGATCTGCTTATATCACCCTTTCAGGCAATGCATTCCAGAACACAGGTTCATTAGAAGATTTTACTTATAGAATATTCCTCGTGACCTTCAGGATTATCGCCACGAGCATCCTTTCATTTTACTCAGCTTACTTCAGTTTTTTTTGAATTAATATTTTTGTTTAAGCAGTGTGCGAGCTCTCGAACATCTCCTTAAACCTCTCCGCCTCACTACCTCTCCCTCCTCCTTTAAGACACTACCTCTTTGATCAAGCATTTGATCACCTGCGCTAATGTTTCCTTATGTGGCTCGGTATCAAATGTTGTCTTATTCATTCTCGGTATGAGGGCAGTGCTGGTGTAATGTATGTACCTGCGAGGATGCTCACAGGTTTGTAGAGCTGTTGCATTGTGAGTGGCTTAGCCAGTCACGTGATGTTCACAAGACTCAATAAAACCCCAGCCAGTTGGGTCTGGGTCATCCACGATGAGGTATGCAGTTGTGAGTCTAGTGGATGAACTAGTAATGTATCGTGTGATTGTTAAACTTTTGTTAATAAACTAGTTCTTAATAGCTATAATAATAACAGAAAATGCTGGAAATACTCAGCGGGTCAGGCAGTAACTGTGGAGGGAGAAACAGAGTTAACGTTTCGGGTCAACGACCCTTCATCAGAACTGGAGAGTGTTCGAAATGAACAGATTCTTAAGGAGCATTGAGAGGGGGAGGGGAGGAAAGAACAAAAGGGAAGGTCGGTGATAGGGTGGAAGACAGGAGAGATTAGAGAGACAAAAGGGATGATGGGCCAGCTTGAGATGGCAATGGCAGAAGTTAGAAAAAGATGAGTCTGGATAGGGTGCGAATGGCAGAATAATGACCAGCTGCCATGGGAAACAGAGAGAGAAAAATTATATAAGACCGGGGGGGGTTTAAAAATAGGAGAAAAGTGAGAAAAATATGGGCAGCGGTTATGCTCTGAACTTGTTGAACTCGATGTTGAGTCCAGAAGGCTGTAAAATGACTAAAGGAAAGAGGAGGTGCTCTTCCTCGAGCTTGCGTTGAGTTTCATTGGAACAGTGTAGGAGGCCGAGGATAGAGAGGTCAGAGTGAGAGTGGAGCGGGGAATTAAAGTGACAGGCAAGCTCGGGGTGATGCTTACGGAAGTGTTCAGCAAAGCGCTCACCCAATCTGTGTTTGGCCTCCCCAATGTAGAGGAGCCCACATTGTGAGCAGCGAATACAGCGATACTAACTTGAAAGAAGTGTAAGTAAATCGCTGTTTCACCTGGAAGGAGTACTTGGGACTGCTTTGCGGGTGGGTCTGGAGTCACATATAGGCCCAGACCGTGTAAGGACGGCAGATTTCCTTCCCTAAAGGACATTAGTGAACCAGATGGGTTTTTACGACAATCAGGCAGTTCCAAGACATAATCACAATGCTACCGTACCCGCTATATTGCTGAAGACATAGAGCTCATTTTATTCACCTCAGAATAGTGAGTGGCCAGGTGGTCCATGCGCAAGCCCGAGACCGTTCAGCTCCATAGAAGAATGAGAGGGGATCTCATAGAAACATATAAAATTCTGACGGGATTGGGCAAGTTAGATGCAGGAAGAATGTTCCCAATGTTGGGGAAGTCCAGAACTAGGGGTCACAGTCTAAGGATAAGGGATAAGCCATTTAGGACCGAGATGAGGAGAAACTTTTTCACCCAGAGAGTTGTGAACCTGTGGAATTTTCTATCACAGAAAGTTGTGGAGTCCAGTTCGTTGGATATATTCAAAAGGGAGTTAGCTGTGGCCCTTATGGCTAAAGGGATCAGGGGGTATGGAGAGAAGGCAGGAGTGGGGTACTGAAGTTGCATGATCAGCCATGATCATATTGAATGGTGGTGCAGGCTCGAAGGGCTGAATGGCCTACTCCTGCACCTACTTTCTATGTTTTTATGCTAAAC
This sequence comes from Pristiophorus japonicus, assembly GCF_044704955.1. Taxonomy (NCBI): domain Eukaryota; kingdom Metazoa; phylum Chordata; class Chondrichthyes; family Pristiophoridae; genus Pristiophorus; species Pristiophorus japonicus. Next base: position 7,004,442 of record NC_091994.1, read on the forward strand.
CTGACTGCTTTGCCCAACTTTAAAGGAAGCCTCTGTCCGCTTCTGAGTGTTGTGACAGGGGTCATTGCCAGCACCTCCCAAGCCCACGACCTCTACCACCAAGAAGGACAAGGGCAGCAGGCGCGTGGGAACACCACCACCTCCACGTTCCCCTCCCAGTCACACACCATTCTGACTTGGAAATACATCGGCCGTTCCTTCATCGTCGCTGGATCACAATCCTGGAACTCCCTCCCTAACAGCACTGTGGGAGCACCTTCACCACACGGGACTGCAGCGGTTCAAGAAGGCGGCTCACCACCACCTTCTCGAGGGGCAATTAGGGATGGGCAATAAATGCCGGCCCTTCCAGCGATGCCCACATCCCGTGAATGAATAAATTAAAGAAAAGATAAATTGAAGTGTTTTCATTCTAGGCAGAAACTTTTCCCAGAACCATTTCCCATCCAGTGTGCACAGGAATGTTTTGTTTTCATTGAAAGATTCAGGAACGTTAAGGGAATACTCCTTTGTGGTTCTCTGCGATTGAATATGTTTTTGAAAATTGTGTGACCCAGAGTGGGAAAGTGACTCATTCTCAAGCAGTAACCTCATTGCCTTGACGAATAGGAGGAATTGTCACTGTAAAACATGGTGGTGCCATCAGCAAGGGTATTGGTTTGGAAGAGCTACTGAACTGATAAGGTGTGAGGGTGTGAGGTGGTGAGCCGCCTTCTTGAACCGCTGCAGTCCCGTTCTGGTGAAAGTGCTCCCACAGTGCTGTTAGGGAGGGAGTTCCAGGATTGTGACCCAGCGACGATGAAGGAACGGCCGATATATTTCCAAGTCAGGATGGTGTGTGACTGGGAGGGGAATGTGGAGATGGTGGTGTTCCCATGCACCTGCTGCCCTTGTCCTTCGAAGTGGTAGAGGTCGCGGGTTTGGGAGGTGCTGCCAAGGTTACGTTGAAGAGCACTGCGGAGTCTGATAAAACCCCTAGGCTGTGTCTTCACTGGTGATCAGCTGAATAACAGTCAGCCACAGTAGCTCCCCTGACGGAATATCCCCTGATGATTTCATCATTACTCACCATTATGTTTACGGTCGTGTAGTGATTATGGTACTGAGCAGGCAAACTCCGAGGTCGGGGTTCAAACCCCACCGAGGCAAACTGTGAAACTTAATTCCATAAACCTAGTTATTCCTGGGCTGGCCCCCATCAAGAAGGGACCACGAGAAACCAACTCTTTCACCAATGTCTTTCAGGGAAGGGAACCTGCCACCTCTGCCCACTTAGGCCTCCACGTGACTCCAGACCCACACTATGTGATTGGCCTCAAAGGTGAAGGAAGGTCCAGCCGTCACCTTCTCAGGGCAACTAGGGAAGGGCAGTGAATGTGGCCTTGTCAGAGTCACCCACATCCTGCGAATATAAAATAGAACTGTTCACCAAACCAAAACCACAGAAACAATATCAACCAGAACTCTTTATCAGTTCTGTTTCTTTCCACCAATTCTCAGCATTGACTCTTGCTGGAGTCCTGTCATTGGCTCCCCCTGAGGTAGGGTCCCCTCTAACAGGCCCTGACTCTCCCTGGGGTAGGGTTCCCTCCTGATTTCCTGACTCTCCCTGGGGCAATGTCCCCTCCAACAGACCCTGACTCTTCCTGGGGTAGGGTCCCCTCCTAAAGACCCTGACTCCTGCTGGGGTATGGTTTTACGGGCCATGATCTCTCTCCAGTGACCTTGCCCAGGTGGCCATTCTTTACATGTGAGCCCCAACAGTCATCATAGGCAGTCCCTCAAAATCGAGGAAGGCTTGCTTCCACTCTAAAAGTGAGTTCTCAGGTTACTGTACAGTCCAATACAGGAATTACAGTCTCTGTCACAGGTGGGACAGACAGTGGTTGAAGGAAAGGGGTGGGTGGGGAGTCTGGTTTGCCGCACGCTCCTTCCGCTGCCTGCGCTTGGTTTCTGCATGCTCTCGGCGACGAGACTCGAGGTGCTCAGCGCCCTCCCGGATGCACTTCCTCCACTTAGGGCGGTCTTTGACCAGAGACTCCCAGGCATCGGTGGGGATGTTGCACTTTATCAGGGAAGCTTTGAGGGTGTCTTTGAAACGTTTCCTCTGCCCACCTGGGGCTCGCTTGCCGTGTAGGAATTCCGAGTAGAGCGCTTGCTTTGGGAGTCTTGTGTCGGGCATGCGGACAATGCGGCCCGCCCAACGGAGCTGGTCGAGTGTGGTCAGTGCTTCGATGCTGGGGATGTTGGCCTCAACAGTACGTACTAGAGGGCTGTTCTATTGTGGAGATCTGCACAGCAGAGCCCAACCCATCTCCTTACTCAATGCGCACACGTTTGCACATTGCGGCACTGGATAGCGGTCTGGGAAAAGGTCCTTGGCTGACTGGTTTGGCTTTGCTGAGCCCCAAGGACAATTGCAGCACCTCTATCACCGAGCTAGCGTTTTAAGATAGAGGAACTCGCATTCCTCTAATGGCTTTCACAACCTCAGGACATCCCAAAACACTCTACAGCCAAAGCACTATGTTTTGGAACTCCGCTGTCTGTTGCAATGGAGGAAACACGGTCGCCACTTCTCGCACAGCAAGCTCCCACAGAAAGAGCAATGAGATAAATGACCAGATAGCCTGTTCCTTCAGCGATGCTGGTTGAGTGATAAACATGGGCCAAGACACCTCCTGAAAGTGCCTCGAAGCTGCAGACGTTTCATTTTGACAAGAGCTGCCGAATTCTTGAGGGGGTTTTTTTTTTTGGTCAGTATTTTAATGCAATATTTCAGGGAAATCTGAAATGAGGTCACTTCCTATTTATTGCAAGAGGCGGTTTCCAAAGATGGTTCAAGCTGTGATGGTAAAAATGGTACCACAGCGATAACATGACTTCCTGCCTTGACATAAACAGTTTTACAATGTGATCAGTACAACTTTGAGTGACCTATGGGCGAATGCTTGACGCCGGTATTGTAAAATCCTGCTCATCTAACTCAACAGAAAGAAAGACGCGCATTTCTATAACACCTTTCACAACCACCGGACATCCCAAAAGTGCTTTGCAGCCAACGAAGTACTTTTTTGAACTGCAGTCACTGTAGTAATGCAGGAAACGCGACAGCCAATTTGCGCACAGCAAGCTCCCACACAGGGGCAATTGGCTCCCTAGGCAAACTATTCACCTGGCGCTCCTCCCATCCCCTCCACCTCAACCAATGCTAATATAAAGGAAAAAAACATCGCATGATGTCTTAGATATACTGGTTTATTATCATTGAAAAGAGAAGGTGACTTTTTTTTATTCGTTCATGGGATGTGGATGTTGCTGGCAAGGCCAGCATTTATTACCCATCTGTAATTGCCCTTGCAAAGATGGTTGTGAGCCACCTTCTTGAACCGCTGCAGTCAGTGTGATGGAGCGGCGAGGCCGGGGCGAAGGAGCGGCGAGAGATTGTAGAGGGACATGATCGGGGTCCAGGAGAGGCATGGGTTCGGGGCAGAAGAGGCGAGGGCCCAGGGACAGCAGGGCCCAGCCCACACTGCGATATGTGTGCGCACTAGGTCCGTGCAGCAGAGCTGGTCTCCAGTCGTCCTGGTTAACCCTTGCCACTTGACCAAGACCTCGCTCTGTCAAGCCCGTGTGGTGGCTGGTGTGCAACGGTCACCCCACGTTAAAAAAATCCACCCACAGGCATCTTCCACCCTTCGGGATGTAGTTCGGGATCCGGAATATTAGGTCCTTCATTGAAACACTGGTGAACTTTTTGACATAGAAGCAAGTCATCCTCGATTTGAGGGACTGCCTATGATGATGATGATATTATCATATCCAAAGTAAAATTAGTAATGATAATCATTACTTATTTCAGTTTTCCCAATTTATGACCAAACACTGTCCGGCAGATGTTGCACAAACTGGATGAAGAGTCTCAATTTTTCCATATGGTCCTTGCGACGTCCTTGCCGTGGTGAAGATTGTGTGAGACAGGAAACGCCCGAGCCTGCTGCACAATGTTTGGTCATAAATTGGGAAAATTGAAATAAGCAGTGATTATTTCGTGTGCTCACAGCTTGCCGGGATATATAGTAAGTATACGACTTACAGTCAGCTGATTAATATTCCTTGAAAGCTCCAAACACTGGACGATAGAAACATAGAAAATAGGTGCAGGAGTAGGCCATTCGGCCCTTCAAACCTGCACCACCATTCAATAAGATCATGGCTGATCATTCACCTCAGTACCCCTTTCCTGCTTTCTCTCCATACCCCTTGATCCCTTTAGCCGTAAGGGCCATATCTAACTCCCTCTTGAATATATCCAATGAACTGGCATCAACAACTCTCTGCAGCAGGTAATACCACAGGTTAACAACTCTCTGAGTGAAGAAGTTTCTCCTCATCTCAGTCCTAAATGGCTTACCACGTATCCTTAGACTATGTCCCCTGGTTCTGGTCATCCCCAACATCGGGAACATTCTTCCTGCATCTAACCTGTCCAGTCCCGTCAGAATTTTATATATTTCTATGAGATCCCCTCTCATCCTTCTAAACTCCAGTGAATACAGGCTCAGTCGATCCAGTCTCTCTTCATATGTCAGTCCTGCCATCCTGGGAATCAGTCTGGTGAACCTTCGCTGCACTCCCTCAATAGCAAGAACGTCCTTCCTCAGATTAGGAGACCAAAACTGAACACAATATTTGAGGTGGGGCCTCACCAAGGCCCTGTACAACTGCAGTAAGACCTCCCTGCTCCTATACTCAAATCCCCTAGTTATGAAGGGCAACATACCATTTGCCTTCTTCACCGCCTGCTGTACCTGCATGCCAATTTTCAATCACTGATGTACCATGATACCCAGGTCTTGTTGCACCTCCCCTTTTCCTAATCTGCCACCATTCAGATAATATTCTGCCTTCGTGTTTTTGCCACCAAAGTGAATAACCTCACATTTATCCACATTATACTGCATCTGCCATGTGTTTGCCCACTCACATAACCTGTCCAAATCAACCTGCAGCCTCTTAGCGTCCTCCTCACAGCTTACGCCATCACCCAGCTTAGTGCCATTCGCAAATTTGGAGATATTACACTCAATTCCTTCATCTAAATTATTAATGTATATTGTAAAGAGCTGGGGTCCCAGCACTGAGCCCTGCGGCACCCCACTAGTCACTGCCTGCCATTCTGACTCTCTGCTTCCTGTCTGCCAACCAGTTCTCTATCCACGTCAGTACATTACCCCCAAGACCATGTGCTTTAATTTTGCACACCAATCTCTCGTGTGGGACCTTGTCAAAAGCCTTTTGAAAGTCCAAATACACTACATTTACTGGTTCTCCCTTGTCCACTCTACTAGTTACATCCTCAAAAAATTCTAGAAGATTTGTCAAGCATGATTTCCCTTTCATAAATCCATGCTGACTTGGACTGATCCTGTCACTGCTTTCCAAATGCTCTGCTATTTCATCTTCAATAATTGATTCCAACATTTTCCCCACTACTATCAGGCTAACTGGTCTATAATTACCCATTTTCTCTCTCCCTCTTTTCTTAAAAAGTGGTGTTACATTAGCTACCCTCCCGTCCATAGGAACTGATCCAGAGTCGATAGGCTGTTGGAAAATGATCACCAATGCATCCACTATTTCTAGGGCTACTTCCTTAAGTACTTTGGGATGCAGACTAACAGGTCCCAGGGATTTATCGGCCTTCAATCCCATCAATTTCCCTAACACAATTTCCCGCCTAATTAGGATTTCCTTCAGTTCCTCCTTCTCACTAGACCCTCGGTTCCCTAGTATTTCTGGAAGGTTATTTGTGTCTTCCTTCATGAAGACAGAACCAAAGTATTTGTTTAACTGGTCCACCATTTCTTTGTTCCCCATTATAAATTCACCTGAATCTGACTGCAAGGAATCTACGTTTGTCTTCACTAATCTTTTTCTCTTCACATAGTTATAGAAGCTTTTGCAGTCAGTTTTTATGTTCCCAGCAAGCTTCCTCTCATACTCTATTTCCCCCTCCTAATTAAACCCTTAGTCCTCCTCTGCTGAGTTCTAAAATTCTCCCAGTCCTCAGGTTTGCTGCTTTTTCTGGCCAATTTATATGCCTCTTCCTTGGATTTAACACTATCCTTAATTTCCCTTGTTAGCCACAGTTGAGCCACCTTTCCCGTTTTATTTTTATTCCAGACAGGGATCTACAATTGTTGAAGTTCGTCCATGTGATCTTTAAATGTTTGCCATTGCCTATCTACCGTCAATCCTTTAAGTATCATTTGCCAGTCTATTCTCGCCAATTTATGTCTCATACCATCGAAGTTACCTTTCCTTAAGTTCAGGACCCTAGTCTCTGAATTAACTGTGTCACTCTCCATCCTAATAAAGGATTCTACCATATTATGGTCACTCTTCCCCAAGGGGCCTCGCACAACAAGATTGCTAATTAGTCCTTTCTCATTACACATCACCCAGTCTAGGATGGCCAGCCCTCTAGTTGGCTCCTCGACATATTGGTCTAGAAAACCATCCCTAATACATTCCAGGAAATCCTTCTCCACCGCATTGCTACCAGTTTGGTTAGCCCAATCAATATGTAGATTAAAGTCACCCATGATAACTGCTGTACCTTTATTGCACGCATCCCTAATTTCTTGTTTGATGCTGTCCCCAACCTCACTGCTACTGTTTGGTGGTCTGTACACAACTCCCACTAGCGTTTTCTGCCCTTTGGTATTCCGTAGCTCCACCCATATAGATTCCACGTCATCCAAACTAATGTCCTTCCTTACTATTGCATTAATTTCCTCTTTAACCAGCAACGCCACCCCACCTCCTTTTCCTTTCTGTCTATCCTTCCTGAATGTTGAATACCCCTGGATGTTGAGTTCCCAGCCTTGGTCACCCTGGAGCCATGTCTCCGTGATGCCAATTACATCATATCCGTTAACTGCTATCTGCGCAGTTAATTTGTCCACCTTATTACGAATACTCCTCGCATTGAGGCACAGAGCCTTCAGGCTTATCTTTTTAACACACTTTGCCCCTTTAGGATTTTGCTGTAATGTGGCCCTTTTTGTTTTTTGCCTTGGGTTTCTCTGCCCTCCATTTTTACTTTTCTTCTTTCTATCTTTTGCTTATGTCCCCATTCTACTTCCCTCTGTCTCCCTGCATAGGTTCCCATCCCCCTGCCATATTAGTTTAACCCCTCCCCAACAGCACTAGCAAACACTCCCCCTCGGACATTGGTACCAGTCCTGCCCAGGTGCAGAGATAGCTGATCACTGCTAACACAGTAAAACCCTGCGATCAAAAGCTGCAATCGGTGCTATGGTGATAAAATCTATTCAACTTGTTGCTTAATCAGATTGTCCAATAATACTTACAATGCACATGTAATATACATATGTAAGTTTTATAAGTATACCTCCGTGTATGTTAACTGCGCACCTATAGTACCATACACCAGTATATACAATACACCAGTATATACAACACAATCTGTATTGGCGAATATCCTGTGACCATCCATGTCAAACCAGTCCCACCCCCCCCCCTCTTCCCCCTCCAACTATCTGTCCCACCTGTGACAGGGTCTGTGGCTCTCGTATTGGACTGTTCAGCCACCAAAGAACTCACTTTCGGAGTGGAAGCAAGTCTTCCTCGATTCCGAGGGACTGCCTATGATGATGATGACCCAGATATGTTTCACTCTGCAGAGGACAATACTGTTGTATTTTAAAGTAGATGATATAAAGTGGCACTTCATTTATTTTTTTGGACTAGGCGACGCTAAAAAAAAATACAGCACCACAGTTGCCAGAGAGTTGATGATTTACTGGGGAAAGAGAGGTGTGATAAAGATGGGAGAGAGTGGGACATTTTCAAGATTAGTATCTGTAATGGGGACTCATTCGGAAGACAAAAAGGGTCTTAAAAGGATAAATCAGAAGCAGCGGCCAAACTCTGTGCGACAGAACTGTCTCCATTTAAAGTATGTTTTCACCCACTCTTCACACAGCGCTTGTCCTTTTAATGTGGGGCTGGATGGTTGCCTCATCTGATCGGAGCTGAGCTGTGCTGACCTGCATGTGATAGAAACAGAGAAACATAGAAAATAGGAGCAGGAGTAGGCCGTTCAGCCCTTCGAGCCTGCACCACCATTCAATAAGATCATGGCTGATCATTCCCTCAGTACCCCTTTCCTGCTTTCCCTCCATACCCCTTGATCTCTTTAGCCATAAGGGCCGCATCTAACTCCCTCTTGAATATATCCAATGAACTGGCCTCAACAACTCTCTGCGGTAGAGAATGCCACAGGTTCACAACTCTCTGAGTGAAGAAGTTTCTCCTCATCTCAGTCCTAAATGGCTTACCCCTTATCCTTAGACTGTGTCCACTGGTTCTGGACTTCCCCAACATCGGGAACATTCTTCCTGCATCTAACCTGTCCCAGTCCCGTCAGAATTTTATATGTTTCTATGAGATCCCCTCTCATCTTTCTAAACTCCAGTAAATACAGGCCCAGTCGATCCAGTCTCTCCTCATATGTCAGTCCTGCCATCCTGGGAATCAGTCTGGTGAACCTTTGCTGCACTCCCTCAATAGCAAGAACGTCCTTCCTCAGATTAGGATACTGAACACAATATTCCAGGTGAGGCCTCTCCAAGGCCCTGTACAACTGCAGTAAGACCTCCCTGCTCCTGTACTCAAATCCCCTAGCTATGAAGGCCAACATACCATTTGCCTTCTTCACCGCCTGCTGGACCTGCATGCCAACCTTCAATGACTGATGTACCATGACACCCAGGTCTCGTCGCACCTCCCCTTTTCCTAATCTGCCGCCATTCAGATAATATTCTGCCCTGGCGGGAGTGTGTCTGCCGCCTGCCAACTTCGCCGTGTCCATTTCACTCTCCGTCTCTGGGAGGCCGTCTCTGGGAGGAGGGGGTGGGCAAACAGACAGTTTGGCGGCTCACATGGTGCGCGTGTGTACGGTAAAACAAAAACCCCCACTCTCCACCAGCGACGAAAATCAAATGAGAATTAAATTTAAAGGGAAAGTTGGGAACCCACTGTTAACTTTGATGCTCTGCTGTTGCTCAATGACCAGCAGCGCCTGGCTCCATCTTTTTTCAGCTTCCAAATCTTTCCGGTTTGCCCTGGTCTTCAAACACGTCAAGGTGTTTAAGTGAAAGATCAGCTCAGGGCAGCATCAGAGTAACGACGCAGTAAGAAAGAGGGCGATATCACTTGCACACCTTTATTTCCTCCTCCCCACCCACCTCTCCAACCTGCCCCCTTTTAGTTCTGCGGGATCTCGCTGTTCTATATAACACTAAGTGCACCGCCGTTCGCGCACTAGTTACAAAATACTCAAGGCAGGTTCATCATCAAGCGCTCTAGTTAGGAGAATTCCCGCTGCATTTGAACCCATTTCCCCGTGCGTCCCTTGGAGAGATTCGTTCAATTCAATTTTTTGCCCCCTCCCCCCCAACCCCCAAAAATGTTGGCACCTTAGACAACCGCCTAGTTCGCCCAATGGTTGTGCCGGCCCTGCTCCCACACACAGCAATGTGATAATGACCAGATAAATTGTTTTTAGTGATGTTGAGTGAGGGATAAATATTGGCCAGGATACCCCGGGGATAACTCCCTTGCTCCTTTTCAAAATAGCACCACGGGATCTTCTACATCCACCTGAGAGTCCTCGGTTTAACGCCTCATCTGAAAAACAGCCTCTCCGACAGTGCTGCACTCCCTCAGCACTGCACTGGGAGTGCCAGCCCAGATTTATGTGCTCAAGTTTCTGGAGTGGGACTTGAACCCACGACCTTCTGGCCCAGAGGTGGGAGTGTTGCCCACTGGCCAACAGCTCCCCCAGTGGCTCAATTAATTAAGGCAGCGTGCACCCGACGGAAAGCGATCTCAGGGCCCCTGTTTCCTGGTCTGTTGTGGGTTAGCTGTTGCGGTTGAGGCACTGTCATTGGCTTCAATTAAGGGGGTTCCTGTTCCTGTGGGTGGGTGTTGCATGAGGATCTGCTATTAATACCCTACCCCCTCCCCCCCACCACATAGTCACTGTCCAGGGGCACATATGAAGGACGGTCACTTGGAAGAGGCGTTAGAGAATGGCAACTGCACCTAGTGTCAGCGTTGGCTCAGTGGGCAGCGCTCTCGCCTTTGAGTCAGAAGGCTGTGGGTTTGAGCCCTACTCCAGAGACTTGAGGGAGCGCCGCACTGTCGGAGGTGCCGTCTTTCGGATGAGACGTTAAACCGAGGCCTCTCAGCTGAAAGTAAATGTTCTCACGGGAATAGGGTGGGGTCACGAACGTGGTCAGAATGTCACAACTGTTGTTTGAGTTTTGTTGAAGTAAAATGCGTGCAGGTTCAGGAAGTGCCAGAGGAAGTTGCTGCAAGAAATAGGCGCCCAGAGACCACAAACTCGGATCAAAAACAAAGTGGTGTTAAACTCAGCGTGAAAACAAAAGCAAACTTCACCCCCCCCAAAACAAAACACAACCGGGGCGGGTTTTTTGACTGCTCTGCATTCCATTTCTCGCCCCGGAGCAGCGGCAATGGTGGCGGTGAGGTGTTCTGGGCGGGGGATCAGTCTCCAGTGCCCCACGGCGATCCTCCGCTCCAGTTTGGCGGCACGGAGCAGCACGGAGCCGGTGTGCACCGCCCCTGGTTGCGACACCAGCGCGAGTTTTGACTCTTGCCCGACCCGTACGCCCCGCAGTGAACGCCTGGGAAATCAGGGCGGTCCAAGCATCCCGACAGTAGAGGGGTAAGTAATGGACTCCGAGGGTAAGTGTGATTGTGTTTTCTTTAAAAAGGAATTGCGATTTGTGTTTGGCTTGGGCAATGTTCTGGGAATGTTTTTGTGGCTATTCTTTAGCTCCCCCCCTCCCCCCGCCCCCAGGCATCTCTCGGAGCGCTCCCCGGCCGGCTCTTTAGCTCGGGAGTTTCCCACCCTAACGCTCCGAGAGAGGTGTACAACGCCTCCCTTAGCACTGTGCCCCCTGACTCAGCGCCCAGCTGCCCAATTGTGCCGCAAACTGTTCCCGGGGCGCTAACTTTCCCGCCCCGCCGCCATTACCGCCCCGACATCATCAAAGCCGAAAATCCCGCCCGTTTGCAAGTCAACACATTCATTGAACTAACAGACAAAAGAACTTTCATCAGGATTTGTTCATCGCTTTCTTCCCCAAATCGCATACCGTCATTTCAACTCAACCTTGATCTTCTTATATCTGATAAAGTTTATTGGGCGGGGCTGGGCAGGGCAGGGCAGGGGACGTGGTGAGGGGGGGTGGAGCAGGAGGTGGGGTGGGGGGGGGCAGGGCAGGGCGACGGGGGGGGATGGGGGTGCAGGGCAGGGCAGTGGAGTTGGGGCCGGACGGGGCAGGGTGACAGGGGCTGGGGGGGCGGGGAGCGAGGGGATTGCTGGGGCAGGGCGGGTCGACAGGGAGCGGTGAGCAGCGGGGGGGGCGGGGCAGGGCGATGGGGAGGGCAGGGCGACGGGGGAGTGGGGCAAGGCGATGGGGGGGACAGGGGGGGAACAGGGCGATGGGGAGGGCAGGGCGATGGGGAGGGCAGGGCGACGGGGGAGTGGGGCAAGGCGATGGGGGGGACAGGGGGGGAACAGGGCGATGGGGGGAGTGGGGCAGGGCGATGGGGAGGGGTGCGGAGAGAAATGAAATGAAAGTAAAAGATGCTGAAATATAAAATTCTTACAGGGCTTGACAGGGGAGATGCCGGGAGGATGTTTCCCCCCGGGCTGGGGAGTCTAGAACCACCGGTCACAGTCTCAGGATAAGGGGTCGGCCATTTAGGACGGAGATGAGGACAAATTTCTTCACTCAGAGGTGAATCTTTGGAATTCTCTGCCCCAGAGGGCTGTGGAGGCTCAGTCGTTGAGTATATTCAAGACTGAGATCGATCGAGTTTTGGAAAATAAGGGAATCAAGGGATCGGGCGGGAAAGTGGAGTTGAGATCGAAGATCAGCCGCCATCTCATTGAATGCGAAGCGGGCTCGAGGGGCCGAATGGCCGACTCCTGCTCCTGATTCTTATGTTTTTAAATTTGGGGGAAGAAGGAGAAAGAAAGAGAGGGGAATGGGAGAATGAATAAGCAGAGAGAGGGTGTCAATGGGTTGCATGACCTGCAAATTGCTTAACAGAAAACTGTGGGATGAAAGGGAAGATTATGGGTGATGGAGAGAAATTCCAAAATGTGCATGTAGTTAGGGCGTGAAGAGAGAGGGGAGAGGCCAACACAAGAGAGAAGGCAAGTGTAATGTATGCCCCTGTGAGGTTGCTCACAGGGTTGTAGAGCTGTTGAGGGGGTCGTTCAGCCCGACTGCCTGCCTCTCTTCCGCGGTTACATCCGGTCCAGGGTGTCCCTGGAGATGGAGCACGCGGTGTCCACCGGTACGCTCGCGGCCTTCTGCGAGAGGTGGGCGCCGGAGGGACTGGAGTGCATCATCACCCCCGGCAACCAAATTTTAATTTGATTTCATGTCTGAAGTTTAATTTGTTTAAGTTGTCGGTTTTAGTGCTCCCCCCTCACCCCCCGCCCTTTTAGCCAGGGGGCACTTGTATAATTTGTGTTTCTGGTGCCCTCAAAAAAAAAAACCAAACCCCCCTAAAAAAACAAGGGGGCACTTGATTTAATGATTATGTTTTGCAGATTACAACAAAATAGTTGTACAGTTGTTGCATTGTGAGTGGCTTAGCCAGTCACATGTTGTTCACAAGACTCAATAAAACCCCAGCCAGTTGGATCTGTCATCCACGATGAGGTATGCAGTTGTGAGCCTAGTGGATGAACTAGTAATGTGTTGTGTGATTGTTAAACCTTTGCTAATAAACCAACTAGTTCTTAATGGCAATGTGTTGCTATGAATTCTTAAGCAAAGAACCCATGAAGCAAATACATTACAATAAGAAGCTAAGCTAAGATGACACTGTGCCTACACTGAAGACATTTCAATTACTCATGGACCCTATATTGCAGGTCCTGCTACTTTCTCTAATTTTTCTTCGAATGTATTAAAAAGTAATCCCAATCTATACGCAGCTCCACACTGGATTCCACATTGATATCGTTTATTTGACATTTATTGGTTATTTGACATTGATAGGAAGCTGTTATATGATCAGCTGTAGAACGATGCTTCCTATTTGCCATGACAACTTCTCGGCAACAAAGCAATGGCAGTCACCACACTGTCACACATCTTCTTGCAATGTTGCTTTTGTTCTTGTCAGTTAAAAGAGTGAGACATGATTACAAGAGTCTGGTGCACAGCCAAGGTGGGCTGAGGTTGGTCCCAGGTCAGTTCATTCAGAAGCCTTCGCACAGGAGGGAAAGCTCCATCGGCTGAGATTTAATCCCAAATACCTGAAGTGACGGACAAAGAGGACAAGGGCAGCAGGCGCATGGGAACACCACCACCTCCAAGCTCCTCTCCAAGTCACACACCATCCCGACTTGGAAATATATTCCGTCATCATCGCTGGGTCAAAATCCTGGCACTCCCTCCCTAACAGCACTGTGGGAGCACCTTCACCACACGGACTGCAGGGGTTCAAGAAGGCGGCTCACCACCACCTTCTCAAGGGGCAATTAGAGATGCGCAATAAATGCCGGCCTTGCCAGCGACGCCCACATCCCGTGAATGAATAAATTAAAGAGATAAATGCAAGTGTTTTCATTCTAGGCGAGAACTTTCCCCAGAACCATTTCTCGTCTAGTGTGCACAGGAACCTGTTGTTTTCCTTGAAAGGTTCAGGAACTTTAAAGGAATACTACCTTGTAGTTCTCTGTGAACGAGTATATTTTAAATAATTGGGTGTGCCAGAATTTTTTCTCCTGAAGGTTTTTTCTGACTGCGATTTCGCACCATCTCTGCATTAGAGGCTCTATACAAACACAGGCTGCAGGTGTTGCTCTAAGTGTGACCTAGCACAGTGTCAAAGCCAGTGTCCGCTTCTGGCAAATGTGGCCCTTGCATTTCTTTCCACATCGAGGGTGACATCATTACGGCGAAGCCACAACAAGCACAAGCTGGAAAATTCAGATGACAACCCACTCACGCAGACATCAAAAATAGCCCTTCATCAAGAACAGGAAGAGGTGTGACATCCACTGTCCATTTGTCGCTCAGTCTCTCGGCTGGGGATGGGGGGGGGGAGGGGAAGGTCAGGGTGGGAGGGAGTGAACGATGTTTCAACAAGCCTGAGGGGAGGCACAGTTACAGGACTGTGCTCAGTTTTGGTCACCTTGCCGACGGAAGGATATACTTGGCTTCGAGAGGGTGCAACGAAGGTTCACCAGATTGATTCCTGGAACGAGAGGGCTGTCCTATGAAGATAGGTTGAGTAGAATGGGCTATTAACCAGATATTTTGACCAGATAATCTGTTTTTGTTATGTTGATTGAGGGATAAATATTGGCTCCAGGCCACCGGGGATAACTCCCCTGCTCTTCTTCAAAATAGTGCCGTGGGATCTTTTATGTCCACCTGAGAGAGCAGACGGGGCCTCGGTTTAACGTCTCATCTGAAAGGCAGATGCGTGGTAATATGCACTATCTGAGTGTGTGTTGGTTAAATGAGATTCTACAATCTTAAAGCCAAACTATTATTACATGTGGAATTACTTCCTTTTGGCCCGGTAATCAGACAATTGTAGCGCTGACTTCCTGCGACAGTTGGAGCTATGTATGTGATCTTTGTCACGGTATATCAGTAGCGCTGAAAATTCAATCACCTTTGATACAGTTGCCGTTCTCTGTGTCTCTGTGTTATCTCCCATTGCAAATTAAAAGGGCGCTGTAGCCTATCCCTCTGGACGTTGCAAAGCACTTCACACAAATTGGCGGTGGGAGGGCGATATGAACCCTACCCACCCGATGGAAAGCATCAGGAGCTGTCCATTTCGCATCTCAACCTGCTCTACTGAACAGGCAGCAAGGACACCCGCCCAAAGCCGTCCCCCTGTGTGGGCTCCTTCTCTGCATTTGTATGATGTCATTGGAGTAGGATTGACCCCCCCACCCCCCGGCATGGACTCGCCCCCTCCCACTTCCCACTCCACTTATTGAACACCAGAATCCCTCGAAGTGGCCCCAGAAGCCGATCTTGCCACCTGTCTGGTGTCAGCGGGTAGCACCCTAGTGGGCACCTCTCTCTGGGCCAGACTTTCCCGAAAGGCCCTCGGCGGCCAATTGCCCGCTGAGAAGCACCGCTAATGTTCGGCGCAAAAAGCCGGCGAGGATTTCCATCGGAAAGGTGAAAGTAATTAAAGCTAATCGGCCGGCGATAAAAAATGGGCGTTGCACACTCATTGTCGGCGGTCTCTCGGCGGGTAAGTGCAAAGTTAGCCAAATGGGCGCTCGTAACCGGAATGGACAGTAAAATTTAGCCTGAGGCTGCGGTTGGGCCTAGGGAGGGGGAAAACGCAAAAAACAATTTTCATTAAAAAAAATACAAAGCATTCCCAAGACAGTTTTAACCCTAAAATTAAAAAAAAAATAATTAAAGAACCTTTAACTGACCTTTCTTTGCAGGGTACCCCCCCTTACCGCCCGGTTTAAGCAGCGTTTACCGGGCGGGTCTCTCACCGATCTGGACGCCGGTGGTTGAGGCCAAACTTACGCCCTGGCGGTTGTTCTCGGCGCTGCACGCGGGCGGTCTGGTCCCGGCGGGCGACTTCAGATGTGGGCGATACCAAGGCAAAAACCTGCGTGCAAACTCTCGCCGGGCGGCAAACCAACTGTACCGCCGAGAAAATCACCGACGGTGAAGCCGAAAGTCTGGCTCGCCAAGCCCAAGGTTTACCCGCTCCCCAGGACGTGGAAATCAATCCAATCGGCAGATCTCCATGGATCTTCTGCACTACCCCTCCCTCTCCCCACTTTAAATGTGGTCCTCTCTCCGCATCGTACTCGTCGGCAGCGGGGGGTGGGGGTCGGGGGGGGGGCACCTTCCTGGTGGCGGAGATCCTAGCGGGAGCCCGCCCGCCCTGAAGCTTGATGGGTCGAGGTCGCTGGGTTGGATGGCGGGGGCAGGGGGGGGATTGAGACAGTGGGCAGCTTTCCTGCCCCAAGCCAACTCCAGCAGGAAGAGAGAAATCCAGTCTTAGGGTGCCATTGTGACACTCTGAGACGGGAGCGTCAGCCTTTGTCGGAAACCCTTCTCCGCCATTTTAGAGAACCATTGACTCCTCCCAGGAAACTGCATCAAGTGCCTCTGCGATGGTAATTTTAGGGCCAGCGTTTTGTGACACCTCAGACCCCTCTCAGTGTCAGCTGTGGCTCAGTGGGAAGCACAACTTGCCTCTGAGTCAGAAGATGGTGGGTTCAAATCCTACTCCAGGGATTTGAGCACATAAACCTACTGAGGGAGTGCCGCACTGTCGGAGGTGCCGTCTTTCGGATGAGACGTTAAGCCGAGGCCCCGTCTGCTCTCTCAGGGTGGATGTAAAAGATCCCACGGCACTATTTCGAAGAAGAGCAGGGGGAGTTATCCCCGGTGTCCTGGGGCCAATATTTATCCCTCAATCAACATCACAAAAACAGATTACAGTACCTGGTCATTATCACATTGCTGTTTGTGGGAGCTCGCTGTGCGCAAATTGGCTGCTGCGTTTCCCACATTACAACAGTGACTGCACTCCAAAAGTACTTCATTAGTTGTAAAGCGCTTTGGGGCATCCGGTGGTCATGAAAGGCGCTATAGAAATGCAAGTCTTTCTTTCTTTCCTTTAGCCACCAGGTGAAAAGCCTTGGCAAGGAGCAATGCTCCATGGAATGGGGAGTTCAAGAGAACAGAAGTCCATGCTGCTTGACTGTCCGCTATCATTTGGCCAAAGATCAATCCCTACAATGCTTGTACAAGGGGAGCTGGAACGCAAAGGGTGGGAGGTTATGCTCCAGTTGTATAGCTGGTGAGACTCCATCTTGAATATTGCTTTCAGTACTGGGAACCACACCTCAGGAAAGGATATGTTGACCTTGGAGGGGTCCAACAGAATGATACCAGGGCATAAAGGATTCTATCGTTAGGATAGCTTGCAAAAACTTGACTTGTTTTCCCTTGAGTATCGAAGATCTATTGAGATGTTAAAAGAATTCGTTGGACTCGGTACAGAGAACATATTTTTTCTGATGGGGGAGCCCAGAACAAGGGGACATAATCTTAATATCAGAGCCAGGACATTCATAATAATTTCTTCACACAAAGGATAGTAGAAATTTTTAACTCTCTCTCTTTGTGGTAGAGAATTCCAAAGATTCACCATCCTCTGAGTGAAGAAATTCCTCCTCATCTCAGTCCTAAATGGCCGACCCCTTATCCTGAGACTGTGACCCCTGGTTCTAGACTCCCCAGCCAGGGGGGGAACATCCTCCCTGCATCTACCCTGTCAAGCCCCTGTAAGAATTTTATACGTTTCAATGAGATCACCTCTCATTCTTGTAAACTCCATCGAATATAGACCCCATTCTACTCAATGTAGAATGATGGTGGCCTAAATGGGCCAATTAATAGGAAATAAAAGCTTAAAATGTTTCTCTTTTTCCTTTCACCCAGGAGGTACCATCTTCTTTCTCGATGCCACCATTACAGAGCTTTGGAGAAATGGCTGCTCGTGATGACACGGTTCATGACCTACAGGCAGCTGAAGGCTCAGGTCTGAAGGTGTACCTCTATCACCCCATCACGGAGCCCAGTGGAGACACCTTGGTCTTCAGCTCGGGCGGGTACACAGCGGAGGAACTTTGCATTCTGGCTGCAAAGGCAAGTGGTAAGTGCCTTTGTTTGACGGCCCAGCTCCGTAGGAAAGCTTTGAACTCTTCCGCACTGCTCTGAACTCCTCTGTTTTTAACATTATTCTGTGCCAAGGGGCGGTGGATGCTCGGTCGTTGAATATATTCAAGGCTGAGATCGATAGATTTTTGGACTTTCGGGGAATTGAGGGATACAGGGATCGAGCGGGAAAGTGGAGTTGAGGTCGAAGATCAGCCATGATCTTATCGAATGGCGGAGCAGGCTCAAGGGGCCGAATGGCCGACTCCTGCTCCTAACTCTTATGTTCCTATAACAAGCTTTCAATAGAAGTATGACCCAATTCTCTTAAGCTCTTTCCAGATTCCGTACGGAAGATAACTACATTGACAATGACAAAGCTTATACTGCACATATTTTGGTAACAGATGGACTAGTTTCGTAACTTGATGTGTCAAGATAATAATCAGGGTTTACAGCGGTAAAATCTCAGCAATTCCTCATTATGTTAATCTTTGATTTATGAGGGTAAAAATTATTGCATTGAAAAAGGAACAGGGATTAAATGATGTCACATACAGATCTGAATGGGAATCTGTTCAGTATTATGTTGAAGGGTTTTTAGGCCAAATGTCTCACTTGGGTTTAGAGTCACTGTAGGCTGGATTTTCAGTTATCAAATCCCACTCCAGAGATTTGAGCGCAAAGATCTAGGCTGATGCTCCAGTGCAGTGCTGAGGGAGTGCTGCACTGTCGGAGGTGCCGTCTTTCAGATGGGACTTTAAACCGAGGCCCTGTCTGCCCTCTCGGGTGGATGTAATAGATCCCAAGGAACTTTTTCGAAGAAGAGCAGCGGAGTTATCCCTAGTGTCTTGGCTAATATTTATCCTTAATGAGCATCACTACAACTGATTATATTCCTTGAGTCCCTCAATATCCAAAAATCTGTCGACCTCTGCCTTGAATATACTCAATGACTGAGCCTCCACAGCCCTCTGGGGCAGAGAATTCCAAAGATTCACCACCCTCTGAGTGAAGAAATTCCTCCTCATGTCTTAAATGGCCGACCCCTTATCCTGAGACTGTGCCCCTGGTTCCAGACTCTACAGCGAGGGGGAAACAACTTCACAGCATCCACCCTGTTAATCCCCTCAGTAATGTGTATGTTTCAATGAGATCACCTCATTCTTCTAAACTCCAGAGAGTAGAGGCCCAATTTACTCAATCTCTCAATACGGTGACAATGGTCTTTTGCATTTCATCTTTGACCATCAACTTTGAGCCCATCAGTCGCCCCTTAGCTGCAGCCTCTCAGTTCTCAATTCTTTGCGTCCGCCTTTGACTCTTGAACCTTTCTGTCTGCCACCCAGGGATCCTGCCGGTCTACAACAGCCTCTTTGCTCTTGCGTCTGAAGATATGAAAGTTTGGTTTCCCCCGAACCACATCTTCCAAGTGGATGGGTCTCCTCAGCAGGTTCTCCTGTACCGGATCAGGCAAGTTGTGGTGTGTTATGTTCACGCTATGGACACTGATGGTCAGTATTAACGGTGGCAAACAGTCCTTGCCCTGCTGTTGCTGGCCTTGAGGCTGGGCCGACAGTGGAAGCAGGGGAAAAGGACGCGGTTTGTATGTGGACAGGCGGAGGCCGACAGGGGAGATTGGGTAATAGATTCGGCAAGTGTCATGTATGCACTTGTGAGCATGCTCATGGGATTGTAGAGCTGTTGTCGCTCGTGGCCTTCAGCGAGAGGTGGGCACCAGAGGGACTGGAGTGCATCATCGCCCCCGGCAACCAAATGTGAATTTAATTCTTGAATGTTAAAAGTTTAATTTGATTAAATTTGCCGGTTTTAATGCTCCGGGGGCGGATCTTGTGGAGACATCTTTGGTGATATTTCTCCAGCAACTTGAGGTATCTACTGTACCCAGCCACCCCTTCCCTCAATGACTATCAGTCCCACCTGCGACAGAGTCTGTGGCTCTTGTATTGGACTGTTCAGCCACCAAAGAACTTACTTCAGCAGTGGAAGCAAGTCTTCCTTGATTCCAAGGCTCTGTCTATGATGATGATGAATAAGGGGGCACTTGATTTATAGTTTCAACAAAAATAGTTGTAGAGCTGTTGAGTTGTGAGTGGCTTAGCCAGTCACGTGATGTTCACAAGATTCAATAAAACCCCAGCCAGTTGGGTCTGGGGCATCCACGATGAGGTATGCAGTTGTGAGCCGAGTGGATGAACTGGTAATGTGTTGTGTGATTGTTAAACCTTTGTTAATAAACCAACTAGTTCTTAATAGCAATGTGTTGCTATGAATTCTTAAGCAAAGAACCCATGAAGCAAATACATTACAATAAGAAGCTAAGCTAAGATGACACTGTGCCTACACTGAAGACATTTCAATTACTCATGGACCCTATATTGCAGGTCCTGCTACTTTCTCTAATTTTTCTTCAAATGTATTAAAAAGTAATCCCAATCTATACGCAGCTCCACCCTGGATTCCACCCGTGCTATAACATTGATATCGTTTATTTGACATTTATCGGTTATTTGACATTGATAGGAAACTGTCAGATGATCAGCTGTAGAACGATGCTTCCTATTTGCCATGACAACTTCTCGGCAACAAAGCAATGGCAGTCACCACACTGTCACACAAATTCATGCAGGCAAGAGCTGCCCATGCTTGAATACTGCTCCCAAACCCAAGTAGGTCCACCCAGCATCTCTAGGACAACCAGGGACGGTCCTGGTCAAAAATAGAAGAGGGCTTCTAATCTCATAGAAACATAGAAACATAGAAAATAGGTGCAGGAGTAGGCCATTCGGCCCTTGGAGCCTGCACCGCCATTCAATACGATCATGGCTGATCATAGTTGATCCTTGTCTGATGTGTCAGGTATAGAGCTGTAACATGGCAGGTAGAATACAGTCGTCTTCATCATGGGCAGTCCCTCGAAATCGAGGAAGACTTGCTTCCACTCCTGAAGTGAGTTCTCTGGTGGCTGAACAGTCCAATACAGGAATTACAGTCTCTGTCACAGGTGGGACAGACAGTGGTTGGAGGAAAGGGTGGGTGGGGAGTCTGGTTTGCCGTACGCTCCTTCCGCTGCCTGCACTTGATTTCTGCATTTTTTTTTTTTTGAAATTCGTAGCCAATCGTTCCAATTCTTTGTCAAATCACAAACGCCAGAGGTCACCTTGCACACGCCAAGGATCACTCTGCGCCAATGCTCTTAGCCAAAAGGCCTAGAGCCACTGCACCGTTCCTGGAAGTATTGCAATACCAGGTTCGTGCCATGGAGGTGGATGGGTCAGGTCCCCCACACACTTCCGTGGAGGTGGATGGGTCAAGCCACCCCACCCACCTCCTGTTTCCAAAAAAGCAAGCATATACCTTCCTGATCCAGGGAGAACCACCCGGAGGTCATGGTGGCTACTCCCCTGTCAGGTCAGTTATGCATGATCTTAGCCAAAAGGCCGAGAAGTGCACTTGATTTCTGCATGCTCTCGGCGACGAGACTCGAGGTGCTCAGCGCCCTCCCGGATGCTCTTCCTCCACTTAGGGCGGTCTTTGGCCAGGGACTCCCAGGTGTCGGTGGGGATGTTGCACTTTATCAATACAGTAACACGTCAGGTATAAGAGAACAAAGCGAAACGTGTTAAGCAGTCATTACATTTTTGTGGTGGCCGCTTTGCGGAACACCTCTGCTCAGTCCGCAAGTGTAACCCTGAGCTTCCGGTCACTTGTCACTTTAATTCCCCTCTCCACTCCCACTCTGACCTCTCCGCCCTCGGCCTCCTGCACTGTTCCAACGAAGCTCAATGCAAGCTCGAGGAACAGCACCTCATCTTTCGTTTAGGCAATTTACAGCCTTCTAAACTTATCATTGAGTTCAACAATTTCAGACCATAACCTTTGCTTCCATTTTTTCGGAGGGTAGCTGTTGATTCTGCCATTCCCATTTACACCTCCACTAGACCCATCTTTTGTTTCTTTACTTGCCCCATCACCATCTCCTTTTACATCGCACCATCATCCCATTTTGTCATTTGATCTCTCCTGCCTTCCAGCCTATCACAGACCTTCCCCTTTTGTTCTTTCCTGGACAATATTTATCCCTCAATCAACATCAAACAGATGATCTGGTCATTATCACATTGCTGTGTGTGGGAGCTTGCTGTGCGCAAATTGGCTGCCGCGTTTCCCACGTTACAACAGTGACTACACTTCAAAAGTACTTCATTGGCTGTGAAGCGCTTTGAGGCGTCCGGTGGTCGTGAAAGGCGCTATATAAATGCAAGTCTTTCTTTCCTTCCCTCCCCCCCTTTCCCCCTGCCTCTAACCGTTTCCAGTTCTGATGAAGGGTCATCGACCCAAAACGCTAACTCTGTTTCTCTCCCCACAGACGCTGCCTGACCCGCTGAGTATTTCCAGCATTTTTGGTTCTTATTTCAGATTTCCAGCATCCGCAGTATTTTGCTTTCGTGTTACAGTTTTGTTGTTTTTTTTCTGCTGATTGTCCAAAGTTTTATGTATTTTTATCGCTGTTTTATGGTACCGGAAACCTAATCTTGCGAATGTTCCTTGATAGGGCAGATAGGAAGGACCTATTTCGCTTAGCAGAGATGTCAACAAACATGGAGCATAGATTTAAAGTGATTGGAAGGAGGTTATGATCTAAAATGATTGAACTCCATGTTGATATTAAGGGAATCAAGGAATATGAGGATAGTGCAGGGAAGTGGAGTTGAGGTAGATCAGCCATGGTCTCATTGAATGGCCTGCTCCTGCTCCTAATTCTTATGTTATGTTCTTATGTTTAGAGGGGATTTCAGAGGGTGGTGGGGGTCTGGAACTCACTGCCTGAAAGGTGTTAGAGGCAGAAACCCTCACCACATTTAAAAAGCACTTGGATGTTCACTGGAAGTGCCGTAACCTACAGGGTTACGGACCAAGAGCTGGAAAGTGGGATTAGGCTGGGTAGCTCTTTGTCGGCCGAAATTACCTCCTTCTGTGCTGTAAATTTCTATGAATCTGCGATTCCATAATTTCAATATAATTCTGACATCTAGGTGCCATTGTCAATAGTTTCCCTTTTACCTTGTCCAGACGAGCGGAAAACGGACTCCACGAATTCTTCGAAGGCAGTTTGTTTCAGTTCTGCTTTTAAACGGCGACTATTTGAAGAGTGTCAGACGCTGCGAAAATCAGTTGTCTTTCTCTTTTACGGAACCGAGAGGAACTATAGATCATTACCAAGCAATGAAAAAGTAAAATAAAAGTTGAGGCAAACCAGGAAGTGGTAGGTTGGTGATGCCAAGCCATGGCTTTGAAAGCCCGATTGGCAGAGAAAGTACGCACAGGCTGAGTCGCTTTTCACTTGAAGAGCGAAGGCTGAAGGGTGACCTAATTGAGGTCTTTAAAATGACCAAGAAAGGTTTTGATTGAGTGGGTAGAGAGAGAGTGTTTCCACTTGTGGGGAAGAGCATAACTAGAGGCCATCAATATAAGATAGTCATCAAGAAATTGAAGTAACTCCACCCCCCCCCCCCCGGCCCCACCACCCAAGGCGCAAACAGGAGGTGCAAAGGAGCCCAATTTCGCTCCCTGTGCTTCTACATCTCCTCACTAAGGCCCTCATATGACCTGTGCTGCCTGTATATTCTGTGGGGGTACCGGATTAATATCTGGTGGGGTGCATCCTCTTTAGATGCCGTCTGACTCTCCATTGCCTGTCCAAGGCCTCACACAATCACAGAGCCATAAACAAATTGCATTCTAAGAATTCTTGGAGCCCATTGTCCGCTGATCATGACGAGTTCGTTCTGGAATGGAGGGAACGATCGACAATGGCCCCTGCATGCCGGACAAGTAACCAGCTCTTCAGTGACCAATGATAAAAATAACTCAAACTTTGAACAGACAGCAGCAAAAAGTCAAAAGGATAAGAACGATTTAACCCTTCCCACTTTTTCCTCCGATGCTTGACGTGCCAGTTCTGCCCTCCTGAGCATCCCTGATTATAATCGCTCCACCAGTGGTGGCCGTGCCTTCTGTTGCCTGGGCCCCAAGCTCTGCCTAAACCTCTCCGCCTCTCTTTCCTCCTTCAAGACTCTTCTTAAAACCTACCTCTTTGACCAAGCTTTTGGTCACCTGCGCCAATTTCTACATATGTGGCTTGGTGTCAAATTTTTCAAATCTCAAAACACTCCTGTGAAGCGCCTTGGGACATTTCACAACGTTAAAGGCGCTATATAAATGTAAGTTGTTGCTGTTACAGTCCTGTTCCTGACCCTTTACCGTCTGATAACTGGTTAATGTTCCATACTTGCCTTGCGAGCTCTTGATATTGTGCTGAACCCCAGGATGGGCAAGTCCATCTCACACGCTAACACCCTGCACCTTGATAAACACAAAATTCAAAAGCCGAAGATTTGAACGAAGCAATGGTTTGCCCCAGTTGGGTTGTTACATTTCCGGCATTGGAAACAAGGAGCGAAGAGTTGCCCTATGCAATGTTTGTACAAAATCGTAAACAGGAAACTCTGCCCACCTACCAGGGGAGATCTACACTGTGATAGCAAGTGTTTCTTCCTGTGTAGTATTAGTAGCAGAGGTAGGCCCTACAGCCCCCTCGATCCTGCTCCGCCGTTCAATAAGATCACGGCTGATCTTCGACCTCAACTCCACTTTCCCGCCCGAACCCCATATCCCTCAATTCCTAGAGTCCAAAAATCTATCGATCTCAGCCTTGAATATACTCAACGACTGAGCCCTCTGGGGCAGAGAATTCCAGAGATTCACCACCCTCTGAGTGAATGGACTTCTGGGTAGTTCTTGGTGTCCCAAAAAAGCTAGCACATTTGATCAATCAATAAACTAAATGGCTGCCAATTGGCAAGATAATTCTCCACTTGCCAGTCGCGGCTCAGTTGGTAACATCAAAAGATCCTGTGGCACTATTTCGAAGAAGAGCAGAGGGAGTTATCCCTCAATCAGCATCGCTAAAACAGATTATCTGGCCATTATCACGTTGCTGTTTGTGGGAGCTTGCTGTGCGCAAATTGGCTGCTGCGTTTTCCACATTACAACAGTGACTACACTTCAAAAGTACTTCACTGGCTGTAAAGTGTTTTGGGACGTCCGGTGGTTGTGAAAGGCACTATATAAATGCAAGTCTGTCTTTCTGTCTTTCTCTTTCTCTCTCTCTTTTTCTCTCTCTCTCTCTCTCTCTCTCTTTCTTTCTCTCTCTTTCTCTCTCTCTCTCTCTCTTTCTTTCTCTCTCTTTCTCTCTCTCTCTTGTGCTGGGTAAAGATTTTGTGCTTGTGTCAAATCCTGTGAAAGGCCTTGGGACGATTTACCCCATGGTGAAGGTGCTTCACCATATTCGGTGCTTTACCGTATTGTGATTCGTGAAATTCAATTCAATAAATCTGTCGCTTTGTGGGGTTGGCACCAGAATGAAATGCCCATAAAAGCTGCTGGAATGTGTAAAAGCCCACACTGGTTCACCATTGTCTTTCAGGTGAGGGGGGCCTGCCTCACTTACCCGGCTCGGCCTACACGTGACTCCAATCCCACACCGCATTATTGACCCTTAACGCCCTCGGGCCATCTCGGGGTGGGCAACAACGAGGGCTTTGCTGGTGTCGCCCACATCCCATGAACGAACGAGAAACACTCGGTGTGTTTTTATACAGATGGCCTCATCTCTCTCTCTCTTTCTCTCTCTCTCTGCTTGTCTAGATTTTTCTTCCCCAATTGGTTTGGTCAAGGCAGCAAGAGGTCGTATCGCTATGGCCTGACGAAGGAACGTATTAACACCGTCTTGGATTACTCCATCATAGACTACCTCTTTGCTCAGGTAACCCTGAAAATTTTACCCCCTCAGGCAATACGAACAAGGCCGGGATCTTTCCCACATTGGGAAATGTTTGTTAACGTTAGAACCTTAATGCCTGGGGCCAAGACTTTCTAAAAGTAGCAACGCAGGTCAATAAGTCCTTTAGAAAAAAAGCAAACCGAGCACTGGGGTTCCTCTCTAGAGGGATGTCCGTGAGTAGCAGAGAACTTATGTTAAACTTGTATAGAACCTTGGTGAGACCACACTTAGACAGCTCTGGTCTCCATATTATAAAAAGGATATAGAGATTTAAAACTGAGATGAGGAAGAATTTCTTCTCTCAGGGGGTCGTGAACCTGTGGAATTCTCTGCCCCAGAGAGCTGTGGAGGCTGGGTCATTGAATATATTTCAGGTGGAGATGGACAGATTTTTGAGCGATAAGGGAGTAAAGGGTTATGGGGAACGGGCGGGGAAGTGGAGCTGAGGCCAAGATCGGATCAGCCATGATCTTATTGAATGGCGGAGCAGGCTCGAGGGGCCGTATGGCCTACTCCTGCTCCGATTTCTTATTTCCTATTTCTAGAGGCACTGGTGAAGATGCAAATCAGATTTTACTAGAATGATACCAGAACTGAGAGGTTATAACTATCAGGAAAAGCTGAACAGCCCGGGACTCTTTTTGAAGAGAAGACTGAGGGGTGACCTGGTGGAGATCTTTAAGATTATGAAAAGGTTTGATAGGGTAGACGTAGAGAAGATGGTTCCACAGGCGGTTGAGACCAGAACTGGAGCCATCAATATAAGACAGCCACTAATAATCCAATGGAGAATTCAGGAGAAACTTCTTTACCTAGAGAGTGGTGAGAATGTGGAACTCGCTGCCACAGGGAGGGATTGAGGTGAATAGCGTGGATGCAATTAACAGGAAACTGGATAAACACAGAAAAACATAGAAAATAGAAGCAGTAGTAGGCCATTCGCCCTTCGAGTCTGCACCGCCATTCAATATGATCATGGCTGATCCTCTATCTCAACATCATATTCTCGCTTTTTCCCCATACCCCTTGATGCCTTTTGTTTTGAGAAATCTATCTATTGACCTCTTAAATATATTCAATGACTTGGCCTCCACAGCCTCCTGTGGTAGAGAATTCCACAGGTTCACCACCCTCTGAGTGAAAACATTTCTCCTCATCTCGGTCCTAAATTTCCTACCCCGCATCCTGAGCCTGTGACCCCTTGTTCTAGACTTCCCAGCCCCGGGGAAACATCCTCCCCGCATCCTGTCTGTCCAACCCAGTCAGAATTTTATCCGAAGGACACACAAAGGAGAAGGGAATAGAAGGATATTCTGATGAGATGAAGTGGAATGGGAGGAGGCTCGTTTGGAGCATTGAACACCAGCATAAACCTGTTGGGCAGAATGACCTGACCGAATGTTTTATAAAGTGTGACCCCCGAGCTTCCGGTCGCTTGCGATTTAATTCCGCACTCTGACCTCTCCGTCCTCGGCCGCCTGCACTGTTCCAAACAAGCTCAACAGAAGCTGGAGGAACATCACCTCATCTTTCAATTAGGCACTTTGCAACCTTCCAGGGCTCAACATTGAGTTCAACAATTTCAGGTCCAAACTACTCCCATTATTTTCAGCCAGTAGGTAATGGCCATGAATCTGCTGTCCATTCCTTCTGACGTCCACCCTATCACAGACCTCCCCTCCCGCTTTCCCCGCCCCGACACTTGGTTCAAAACCTGTCACGTCTCTAACTTTTTCCACTTCTGACGAAGAATCACCGACCTGAAATGTTAACTCGGTTTTTCTCTCCACAGATGTTGCCTGACCGACTGAGTATTTCCAGCATTTTCTGTTTCTAGTTCATTACTTTCTAATTAGCTTCAGGACTTACTTATACAATTTCCCTGCAAACAGTAAAAAAAATGCCTGAGCAGTTCCCTGACAGGGGTGGGCTTGGTTAGCAACTAGACCTCACAAGCCCTTCTGCAATATCCTAGACCAGCAATGAGCAATGCCACAGGTGATCAGCCAGCTTCGCCAGTTCGAAGGTTACATTACAATATAAGGGCAGGTTGCACGAGCTTAGCTTATATCCTCTCGAGTGGAGATGATTGAGGGGTGGGTGATCTGATCAAGTTGTTTAAAAACGTTAGAGAAATTTGCTGGGGAGAAACCATTTCCTCTGGTTGGGGGGGGAATCAAGAACAAGGGGACCATGATCTTAAAATTAAAGTTCAGGCGCAAAATCAGGAAGCACTACACACAACAGGTAATCCTGTAGGAGTTTGGAACTTAAGAGCATAGGGATTAGGAGCAGGAGTCGGCCATTCGGCCCCTCGAGCCTGCTCCGCCATTCAATGAGATCATGGCTGATCTTCGACCTCAACTCCACTTTCCCGCCCGATCCCCATATCCTTAGTTCCCCAAAATTTACCGGCCTGTGTCTTGAATATACTCAACGACTGAGCTTCCATAGCCCTCTGGGGCAGAGAATTCCAAAGATTCACCACCCTCTGAGAGAAGAAATTCCTCCTCATCTCAGTCCTAAATGGCCGACCCCTTATCCTGAGACTGTGTGACCCCTAATTCTAGACTCCCCAGCCCAGGGGGGAAACATCCTCTCTGCATCTACCCTGTCAAGCCCTGTAAGAATTTTATATGTTTCAATGAGATCACCTCTCATTCTTCTAAACTCTAGGGAATATAGGCCTAGTCTTCTCAATGGGAGTAGAATTCTCCCTTACTATTGGGGGAAAACTCTCTCCCACAAAAGGCTGTGGATGCTGTGGGTCAAATGGAGCTTCCAAGAATGAGACCGGTAGGTTTTTGTTGGGTAAGAGTGTCAATGGTCTGGAGCAAAGGCAGGTAAATGGAGTTGAGTTGCAGATCAGCCAGGATCTAAGTGAATGGCGGAGCAGTCTCGAGGGATTGAACGGCCTCCTCCTGCTCCTATCTTCTGAGCATACGTCTAAAAATACAAGTCTATTAATAACATTCTCTTAGTTACTTACTTGCTGATCAGCCTGGTTCAAAATCACCTCAGCTTGATCGAGCATAATTAAGTTGTTGATGAGGAAGTGTGATCTTATCAAAGGAGGAAACTCGACATTATTAAAAACATCCGATCTGGGTTGTTGTGCAAGCAAATGGGGACTATCGCGTTTGCTAATCATTGCTATGTTTTTTTTTCCCCACTTAGTCACGCTCTGACTTTGTCAGTGGGCTCATAAAAGTCCCACTGAACCTGCAGATGCAAGAGGAATGTCTGGGAATGGCAGTGCTGGACATAATGAGGTTATCGAAGGAGAAAAAATGGAGCTTGAGACAAGTCTGTGACGACATCAGGTGCGACAGTGAGCACATCAGCTCATGCCTCCCTCTCCCTCCACCCGACTCCCCGCAACAACAACAACTTGTATTTATATAGTGCCTTTAACATAATGCAACGTCCCAAGGTGCTTCGTGGAGTGAGATGTGGGTTTGAGGCTCAGAAGAGGCGAGGGCACAGAGGCAGCACGGGCCCAGCCCACACTGCAATATGTGCGCGCACTAGGTCCGTGCAGCAGAGCTGGTCTCCAGTCGTCTTGGTTAACCCTTGCCACTGGACCAAGACCTCGCTCTGTCAAGCCCGTGTGGTGGCTGGTGTGCAACGGCCACCCCACGTTAAAAAAATCCACCCACAGGCATCTTCCACCCTTCAGGATGTATTTCGGGATCCGGAATATTAGGTCCTTCACTGAAACACCTGTGAACTCATCCCTTTTTGGCGTGGAAGCAAGTCATCCTCGTTTCGAGGGACTGCCTATGAGATTACAGAGATAGGGAGGAGGCGAGGCCATGGAGGGATTCGAATACAAGGATGAGAATTTTGAAATCGAGGCATTGTTTAACCGGGAGCCAATGTAGGTCAGCGAGCACAGTGGGTGATGGGTGAGCGGGACTCGGTGCGAGTTAGGACACGGGACAGCAAGCACAGGGGGTGATGGGTGAGCGGGACTCGGTGCGAGTTAGGACACGGGGCAGCGAACACAGGGGGTGATGGGTGAGCGGGACTCGGTGCGAGTTAGGACACGGGGCAGCGAGCACAGGGGGTGATGGGTGAGCGGGACTCGGCGCGAGTTAGGACACGGGGCAGCGAGCACAGTGGGTGATGGGTGAGCGGGACTGGGCGCGAGTTAGGACACGGGGCAGCGAGCACAGGGGGTGATGGGTGAGTGGGACTCGATGCGAGTTAGGACACGGGGCAGCGAGCACAGGGGGTGATGGGTGAGCGGGACTGGGCGCGAGTTAGGACACGGGGCAGCGAGCACAGTGGGTGATGGGTGAGCGGGATTCGATGCGAGTTAGGACACGGGGCAGCGAGCACAGTGGGTGATGGGTGAGCGGGATTCGATGCGAGTTAGGACACGGGGCAGCGAGCACAGTGGGTGATGGGTGAGCGGGACTCGATGCGAGTTAGGACACGGGGCAGCCCTCATCCCCTTTAACTCATCAGCACCAACTGGGCTTCGTGCCGGAGCTGCCGGATTCTCGGCTCGCACCAATCGGTTCGGAGTGACCGAGCTGCTTGTGGACGGTGTGGGAATGAAGCCCAATTGTGGCTATTGATCAAGCCCCAGTCCGGTTCCATTGGGCCTTGCATCAAGCTCGGACTGCCCGCTGCCTGGCCGGTGCAACCCGGCCCGTGATTCTCTTTGAATGGAGGCGGCTGGGTAAGCGCCTGCGAGTGTAGATATACCGGTTACCATGGTGATGGGAGCGCGCCTTCAAAGCGGAATGATCAAACCTGGATGGACAATGGCCTTTGCTCTCAGGTTGTTGGGTTTGACACCAATTTCTCCCTTTTCAGATAATCTTTATTGTGTTCGACCGAGTCTTGACACTCTCAACGTCTCAAACAATAACCATCCGGAGAGATGTTTCCTCTCGTGGGAGAATCTAGAACTAGGGGGCATAGTTTCAGAATAAAGGGTTGTCCATTTAAAACAGAAATGAGGAGGAATTTCCTCCCTCAGAGGGTTGTGAATCTTTGGAATTCTCTGCCCCAGAGAGCTGTGGAGGTTGGGTCACTGAATATATTTAAGGTGGAGATAGACAGATTTTTGAGCGATAAGGGAGTCAAGGGTTATGGGGAGTGGGTAGGGAAGTGGAGCTGAGTCCATGACCAGATCAGCCATGGTCTCATTGAACGGCAGAGCAGGCTCGAGGGGCCGTATGGCCTACTCCTGCTCCTATTTCTTGTGTTCTTATAAACGATATTAGCCGCTTGCACTCCGGAATCTTTTGTCCGTGTCTCTCTCTCTCTCCGAATTGTAAAGGAAAGCTTAAGATCTTTCGGAGGCTCTAATCACATTCACTGTCCTTGCAACCTTGGTGATTCATTATGGCATGATAGGAGTTATTTTGTCAGTTCCCTAACTGGCCTGTTGGTCATTATCTTGTTTGTTTGTGATAGACACTATCCTCTTATCTGGGAGGCCAGTC
Organism: Pristiophorus japonicus; assembly: GCF_044704955.1. Taxonomy (NCBI): domain Eukaryota; kingdom Metazoa; phylum Chordata; class Chondrichthyes; family Pristiophoridae; genus Pristiophorus; species Pristiophorus japonicus. The sequence goes on from NC_091994.1 coordinate 7,035,581, forward strand.
ACCCCTTATTTGGCATGCCTTGCCTACAAAAGACCTCTAACAAAGCTTTTTCTTGCTAAATGTCATCCATACCTGGAAGAATTCTGGGAATGAGCAACTTATTATTAATAATAACAATAATAATAATAACCTTTATTTATATAGCGCCTTTAATGTCGTAAAACTTCCCAAGGTGCTTCACAGGAGTGTTACAGACAAACAGATAAATTTGACACCGAGCCACAGAGGAAATTAAGGCAGACAATCAAAAGCTTGTTTAATGAGGTAGGTTTTAAGGAGCGTCTTAAAGGAGGAAAGAGAGGTAGAGAGGTGGAGAGGTTTAGGGAGGGAGTTCCAGAGCTTGGGGCACAGGCAGCTGAAGGCACGGCCACCGATGGTTGAGCAGTTATAATGAGGGATGTTCAAGAGGCCAGAATTTGAGGAGCGCAGACATCTTGTGGAGTTGTGAGGCTGAAAAATATTACAGAGATTGGGAGGGGAAAGTCCATGGAGTGATTTGTAAGCCAGGATGAGAATTTTGAAATCAAGGCGTTGTTTAACTGGGAACCAATGTCAGTCAGAAAGCACAGGGATGATGGGTGAGCAGGACTTGGTGCGAGTTAGGACACGGGGCAGCGAGCACAGGGGGTGATGGGTGAGCGGGACTTGGTGCGAGTTAGGACACGGGGCAGCGAGCACAGGGGGTGATGGGTGAGCGGGACTTGGTGCGAGTTAGGACACGGGGCAGCGAGCACAGGGGGTGATGGGTGAGCGGGACTTTGTGCAAGTTAGGGCACAGGCTGTTGAGTTTTGGATGACTTCAAGTTTACGTCGTGTGGAATGTGGGAGGCCGGCCAGGAGTGAGTTGGAGTCGTCAAGTTTAGAGGTAACAAAGGCATGGATGAGGGTTTCAGCAGCAGAAGAGCTGAGGCAGGGGCGGAGACGGGTAATGTTACAGAGGTGGAAAAAGGCGGTTTTAGTTATGCCGCGGATGTGTGGCCGGAAACTCATTTCAGGGTCAAATATGACACCTAGGTTACTGTCATGTATGTAACCATCATACAATGGTAATCTTCATGTAACTGTAACCTTCATGCAACTCCTGTACACTGCACTTATACCCTAGAAATGCACACCCTGACCACAGGGGGTGAACTTGCGGGAGACACTCATCACCTGGGTTTCCAGGTATAAAAGGGGAGGTCCCACCCAGGGTCAACATTCCTTGGTCCTGTGAATAAAGGTTAAGGTCACAGAGTGACTGTGTCTGCAATACATGCCTCGTGTGAATTTGTAGTAAGGTGCAGGGACACCACAGTTACGAACGTAACCATTTTATTATTTAAGAACATAAGAACATAAGAAATAGGAGCAGGGTCAGGCCATGCGGCCCCTCGAGCCTGCCCCGCCATTCAATAAGGTCATGGCTGATCATCGACCTCAACTCCACCTTCCCATATCCCTTGAGGCCTCTCTGCCTCTGTGATGTTCTCCAGCTCCACAACCCCATGCCCCTCCCTCTCCTGAGATGTCTGCACGCCTCTAATTCTGCCCTCTTGAGCATCCCTGATTATGATCGCTCCACCATCGGTGGCCGTGCCTTCTGTTGCCTGGGCCCCAAGCTCTAGAACTCCCTCCCTAAACCTCTCCGCCTCTCTACACTTGCCTCCTTCAAGACGCTCCTTAACACATACCTCTTTGACCCAGCTTTTGGTCACCTGCCCTAATTTCTACTTATGTGGCTCGGTGTCAATTTTTTAAATCTCAGAATGCTCCTGTGAAGCGCCTTGGGGACGTTTCACTGCGTTAAAGGCGCTATAGAAATACAAGTTGTTGTTGTTGTTGGTGCACAAAAATCTATCGATCTCAGTCTTGAATATGCTCAACATATTCTGCAACCTATGTATAAGTGAAGAGGTTGCAAAACTCTTAATCACATCCGATTAAACCGAATCATGTGCATCTTACAATTCTCAGCCCGTTATCAGCCCCCTTGTCGTTGTGTATTTCCCAGCAGGCAGTGCAGAGCATCAAAGTGCTCGACAACTGGCTCTCCTGCTGATCAATTCATTCTTGTAATGTATACACCTTTGGGGATGCTCACACGTTTGTGGAACTGCTGAACTGCCGGCCTCTCTTCCGCGGTTACATCCGAGCCAGGGTGTCCCTGGAGATAGAGCACGCGGTGTCCACCGGTACGCTCGCGGCCTTCCGCGAGAGGTGGGCGCCGGAGGGACTGGAGTGCATCATCACCCCCGCAACCAAATTTTAATTTGATCCTTAATGTCTAAAGTTTAATTTGTTTAAATTTGTCGGTTTTAGTGCCCCTTTAATAAGGGGGCACTTGATTTACAGTTTACACCAAAATAGTTGTAGAGCTGTTGACATGGGGCAGTCCCGTGCAATAAGCTTTTAAGTCGGTTCATGGACTCCCAGGCCACCTGCAATTTCTACTGTCTGGAGGAGTCTGTGTTCCATGTCAATGTACAGTATGTACAGTTCCATTATGTGAAGGGGCTGCTCCTCAAATTCTGGTTGCACTTCAGTCCCACGTTCCTGATTTTTGGGCACCCTGTGCGGAGGGGAACGGGCAGGTCGGAAGGCCTCCTCGTAGGACTGCTCCTGGGCACGGCCAAGGTGGCCATTAACCGGTCCAGGCAGCGGGCGGTCGAGGGGGTCATTCAGCCTGGCTGCCGGCCTCTTTTCCGCAGTTACATCCGAGCTCGGGTGTCCCTGGAGATGGAGCACGCAGTGTCCACCGGTACGCTCTCAGCCTTCCGCGAGAGGTGGGCGCCGGAGGGACTGGAGTGCATCATCACGCCCAGAATCCAAATTTTAATTTGATTTACTTTTCCGTAAACGTTTAATTGGAAATTTGTGGCTTTTAGTTTCCTTGCCAAAAGGGGGCGCTTGATTTAATGTTCTGCTCAAATAGTTGTAGAGCTGTTGAGTTGTAAGCGGCTTAGCCAGTCACATGGTGTTCACAAGACTCAATAAAACCCCAGCCAGTTAGGTTCGGGGAATCCACGATGAGGCAGGTGGTTGTGAGCCTGGTGGATGAACTGGTAAAGTCATCATCATCATAGGCAGTCCCTCGAATCGAGGATGACTTGTTTCCACGCCAAAAAGTTCACAGGTGTTTCAATGAGGACCTAATATTCCAGATGCTGAACTACATCCTGAAGGGTGGAAGATGCCTGTGGGTGGATTTTTTTAACGTGTGGTGACCGTTGCACACCAGCCACCACACGGGGCTTGACAGAGCGAGGTCTTGGTCCAGCGACAAGAGTTAACCAGGAGGACTGGAGACCTGCTCTGCTGCACGGACTTAGTGCGCGCACATATCGCACAGTGTGGGCTGGGCCCGTGCTGCCCCTGGGCCCCGAACTCACACCTCCTCTAGGCCCCGATCACGTCGCTCTACAATCTCGCTGCTCCTTCGCCCCCGACCTGGCCATAGTGTGTAGTGTGATTGTTGAACCTCTTGCTAGTAAAACAATTAGTTCTTAATAGCAATGTGTTGCGATGGCTGCCGAAGCAAATACTTGACAATTCTCATTCCATTTCAAGCTACAAATCTTGCATCCCAGCCACCCTCCGCTGTCAGATCCAGCAGCACAACTTCCTGACAAGGAAGAGGATCCGGAGGAAGTTCTACAAATTCCTGAAGAAGATCAGCCATTGCGAGACGGACCTGCGGTATCTGAAGCTCAAGTACCTGATGGACATGGAAAGTTTGGAGACCGTGCCCAGCAGGGAGACCTTCCGCGTGAAAGACCCAACGTGGGACCACCAAGGGCAGGAAGTTCACAAGTTCATCTGTGTCTCTGGAGAGCATGGAATTCAGTGGAGTCTAAAGGAGGATGAGGTTAGTGCTTACTTTTGGCGTAGCGCATGGGCGCGCAAATGCAGTTAATGAAGGGACCTCTGCTGACTGGAACAGTCTTGCCTCTCCTGGCTGTCCCTCCCACATTCTACCCAACGTAAACTAGAGGTGATCCACAACTCGGCTAACTCGCGTGTCCTAACTCGCAGCAAGTCCCGCTCACCCATCACCCCCTGTGCTCGCTGACCTACATTGGCTCCCAGTCTGGCAATGCCTCGATTTCGAAATTCTCATCCTTGTTTTCAAATCCCTCCATGGCCCTCGCCCCTCCCTATCTCTGTAATCTCCTCCAGCCCCACAACCCCCCGAGATGTCTGCGCTCCTCTAATTCTGCCCTCCTGAGCATCCCTGATTATAATCGCTCAACCATTGGTGGCCAGTGCCTTCTGTTGCCTGGGCCCCAAGCTCTGGAATTCGCTGCCTCAACCTCTCTGCTTCTCTTTCCTCCTTCAAGGTGCTCCTTAAAACTTACCACTTTGACCAAGCTTTTGGTCACCTGCCTTAATTTCTCCTTGTGCAGCTCGGTGTCAATTTTCTATCTCGGAATACTCTTGTGAAGCACCTTGGGACGTTTCACCACGCTGAAGGCTCTATATAAATGCAAGCTGTTGTTGTTTAATCAAATCGAGGAAACTCACAGAATTACCGAAGGGGGCCATTCGGCCCATCATACCCATTCCGGTTTGCTGCAAGACCCACTCCCCATAGCCCTGCAAATTTTCCTTTTTGCAGTAAAGATCCAATTCCCTGTTGAAAGTTACTATTGAATCTGCTCCCACCGCCCTTCCAAACCGTACGTTCCAGATCACAGCAACGCGCTGTGTAACAAAGCTTCAGCTCATCTCCCCCCTGGCTTTTTTGCCAATCATCTTAAATCTGTATCCTTTAAGTTACCGGGCCTCCTGCCAGTTTCTATCTATCTATCTGCTCTATCAACAGTGTGCAGAGAAGATTTACAAGGATGATGCCAGAAATGCGAGGGTACACATATCAGGAAAGGATGACCAGGCTGAGGGATGACCTCATTGAGGTCTTTAAAATTATGAAAGGTTTTGATAGAGGGGATACAGGGAGAATGTGGGGAAGAGCATAACTAGAGGCCATCGATATAAGATAGTTACCAAGAAATCCAATCGGGAATTCAGAAGAAACTTCTTTACCCGAAGAGTCTTCTCTTCTTAGGCAGCCTCTCAGGGTCGAGGGTGACTTGCTTCCACGCTAAAAATGAGTTCTCAGATGACTGAAGAGTCCAATGCGGGACCTGCAATCTCTGTCACAGGTGGGGCAGACGGTGGTTGAAGGAAAGGGTGGGTGGGGTGCCTGGCTTGCCTCACGCTCCTTCCGCTGTCGATGCTTGGCTTCAGCGAACTCCCGCAAAGAGACTCGAGGTGCTCAGCGCCCTCCCGGATGCTCTTCCTCCACTTTGGGCGGTCTCGGGCCAGGGACCCCCAGGTGTCGGTGGGGATGTTGCACTTTATCAAGGAGGTTTTGAGGGTGGTCCTTGAAACGTCTCCTCTGCCCACCTGGGGCTCGCTTGCCGTGTCGGAGCTCTGAGAAGAGCGCTTGTTTCGGGAGTCTCGTGTCGGGCATGCGGGCGAGGTGGTCAATGCTTCGATGCTGGGGATGTTGGCCTGAGCGAGAATCCAGAGAGTGGTGAGAATGTGGAACTCGCTGGCACAGATTTAGATGAGGAAAGATGGGAGGAGGCTCGAGTGGAGTATAAACACCGGCATGGACTGGTTGGACCGAATGGCCTGTTTCGGTGTCGTATATTCGATAGGGAATGTAATCATATGTAAACCCTTCATAATTTTGAACACCTCTATTAAATTGCCTCTTAACCTTCTCTGCTCTCAGTACAACCCCAGCTTCTCTAGTTTCTCTGGATAGCTGAAACCCCTCACCCCTGGGACCATTCCAGTCAATCTCCTCTGCACCCACTCCAAGGCCTTGACATCCTTCCTAAACTGTGGTGGCCTGAGTTGGGCACAATACTCCAGCTGAGGTTTAACCAGAGATTTCTAAAGAGTTAGGATAACTTCCTTGCTTTTATAAAGCTAAGGATCCTCTCGGCTTTTTTCAACAGCTTTATCCTGCCACCTTCAAAGATCTGTCAATCCATGGCTTTACCGTTGAGCAATTCAATTCCATGGGTTTTCCTTCAAGCTTATTCCCATTCCCAAACCTCAAGTATGGCTGGTCTAATTCCATGGGGGCATAATTGCCCCTTTTTATAACAAGATTAATTTTCTGTACTGCAATTTTTTTTGACAGACAGGTGACAAGCCACGCCCCCTGTCAAGCTCCGCTTCCCCCGCCTCCCCAGCTGAATCGTTCTCCAAGGGGGCCAATCAGAAATAAGGGGTGGAGCCTGTTGGCCATTTTTGCCGTACAAATAAGTGTGTCCTTTTATAACCCCATCAGCACCTCTGGGGGGCGCTAGTGGGTCGCAATGGCACGTTTGCCCAGGGAAGGTGAGGCATTGCCGGCTCCTGGGAAAATGCCCCGGAGGTTTGGGGGAGGGCATTGTCCCGGCAGTGCCGCGCCCCACCGTTAGCGCCCCAGGCTGCCGCGCAACTGTCGATGATGTAATCGCCGTGCGTGCCAACCTCTCACCGCCCCCACGCCGGCCCTTTTCCGCCCCGCGCGGTAAGTTGCCCCGGCGGGCCGCGAAGCTGGCTGACATCCGCTGCCAGGAACGCCCCTTAAAGGGGAGGCCTTCAGCTCCCCGGGCCGACGCCTTTATTTGTCGGCCAACTCTTGCATCGCCCCGACAATGGCGAACCTTCGCATTGACCGGCACTCCAGCGTGCAGCCCGGCGCTCTGCTTTGGGTGGCAGGCCGCTGGCCCGGTCTGACCCATCACTGGTGGCCCGGTGGTGGCCACCAAGGGCCTACAGAGTGCTCAGCGGCCCTTCCCCTTTAATGGAAGAGGAGGGACAGTGAGGCACAACACGGAGCATCAGCCTAACGCTGGCCTCAGCACTACCCTACTGCCCCGGTAGCGCCCCTCAGTAGAAGCGGAGCACCGGGACAGCGTTCCGATCCCTCTGAGGGGAGTGAGGCCCAATTCCGCGTCGGGGTCGGGACCTCCGGGCCAGGCGGTAAAAGTCCCATCCCCGAAACTGGAGCGAGGACCAATTTTGCCCCCATCTCTTGTCAGCTGTAAATGATGTTTTCCAATTTGAAAACTGTCGGTAGACATTGGGTTCGATGATACTCCTTCTCAATATCTAACTCCACACAGTGTGGACTTTGGAGGAGGGTGTTACAGCAGCTTGATTCTCTAACATGTAGGGCCCTTCAACTCTGTTATATATGCAGACTATAGATATACTCTCTGTGTAGTCACTGTATAGTTGCATAAGATGGAGACTGGTTACCTGATGTACTGTCAATAAGGTTTACACTGTGTATATACTATGCTGGCACCACTAGAGGGTGCAACTGGTGGAGACTGGGGTTTCCTGCCCCTGTGGCAGAGGCTGTCCACCAGAGGGCACTGCGGTGGGAGACCTGAGGGTCACCTGCATAGGTGTGCAGGGCCCAGTATAAAAGGATGCCCACCATGCTTGTGCCTCACTCTGGAGTTACGAATAAAGGACCAAGGTCACTACCGTTTGAGTACAACACATTGCCTCGTGGAGTCATTTATAAGTAAATCACAGACATAACAAACTCACTGAGCACCAACTTTCCAACCAGCGCGGGGATCGGAGGCATCTGCCCGAGAGGGAGGGAGTGAGGGGAAACCAAAGGTGAATTATCCGAGCAATAGGCGAGAGTGACGTCAGTAGTTCTGGGAAGAAATGGCCCGGCCTATCTCGTGGTCCATGGCTCAAAGAAACCTAAAGAAGGAGGAGAATGGAACAGAATGTAGGAGAGGGGTCTGCACAGAGTAGATAGGCAGAAGGGCCGAGGTCCAGAGGACACAGATTCAAGGTGATTGGCAGAAGAACCAAAGGCCAAATGAGGAAAATCTTCTTCTCACAGCTCAGCTACTCCTCCCTCCTCAGTGGCTCAAGAATCTCTTGTGTGAAACTTGAGATTAGGAGCTTCGGGCAGAACACAATGGGTGAACAGAAGCTCTTAGGCTACAAGATAGACTATTCCGATCAGTTTATAATAAAACCCTGGCTGTAACTCGCTTGATTGCTGGATGCTAAGATGTTCTCTCTTTGACTTTCTCTCTTGTTTGGCAGTGGCAGCCGTTTTGTGACTTCCCAGAGATCGTGGACATTACTCTCAAGCAAGCCAGCCGCGATTACGTCTTGGAAGAAAGCCGGATTGTCACACTTACTAAACAAGACAACAAGCTTTTGGTAAGCGTTAACTAAATGCCGACTTTCACATTCCCAGCACGTTGTCAACACATCGAAAGCACCGATCAGAGAGCTGAGTCTGTCATTTCTCAGCAGCAAGCCCGAAAGCTCATTCATAATATTTACTCCTATGTATATATATATATATATATATATATATAAAAATATATAATATGCTTTTTTAAAAACTTTTTGCCAAATGTCCAACGCTCCCCTACAGAGCCAAGAACACTGGCCATGACCTCGGGAACCTTGGTTCAAGTCCAGCCCAGATCGCTGTGGTGAAAGACGGCTCTCACAGACCGGTCTACGGTTCCCGAAGAAAAACTGTTTGCTTTGCTCTCGATTCGGTGCCAAACTGCTTATTAGTTTAGCACATGGAGCAAAGAAGGTTCAAGAGAAGGTTGATAGAGGTGTTCAAAAGCATGAGTTGTGTAAATAAGGAGAAACCGCTTGCAGTGGCAGGAGGGTGGCTGACCAGAGGGACACAGATTTAAGGTGATTGGCAAAAGAACCAGAGGGAGAGATGAGGGAACATTGTTTTTTTACACCGCGAGTCGTTGTGATCTGGAACGCGCTGCCTGACATGGTGGAGGAAGCAGGTTCGAGAGTGACTTTCAAAAGGGAAGTGGATAAGTATTTGAAAGATCAAACATTTGCAGGGCTACGGGGAAAGAGCAGGGGGGAGTGGAACTAATTAGATAGCTGTTCCAAAGAGCTGGCACAGGCACGATGGGCCGAATGGCCTCCTTCTGTGCTGTAGCATTCTATGATTCTATAACGACAAGGTCCACCTCAGCCAGAAAGGCTATAGCAATGGGTGGTGTTGTAAGTATATCATTGAGGCTGTTGTGGAAGTCTGAGCGAGGTTTGTTCTGTGCCTAAGCCATGCTCTATCTGATCCAGGAATACCTGATGGGGCAGTACAGAGGGAGCTCTACTAAAAGTAGGGAAGTCCTGCTACAACTGTACAGGGTATTGGTGAGACCACACCTGGAGTACTGCGTAGAGTTTTGGTCTCCTTATTTAAGGAGGGATAAACTTGCATTGGAGGCTGTTCAGAGAAGGTTCACTAGGTTGATTCCTGAGAGGAAGGGAGTTGTCTTGTGAGGATAGGTTGAGCAGGTTGGGCCTGTACTCATTGGAATTTAGAAGAATGAGAGGTGATCTTATTGAAACATATAAGATTCTGAGGGGGCTCGACTGGGTAGATGCAGAGAGGATGTTTCCCCTCGTGGGGGAATCTAGAACTAGGGGGTATAGTTTCAGAATAAGGGGTCGGCCATTTAAAATGGAGATGAGGAGAAATTTCTTCTCTCAGAGGGTCGTGCATCTTTGGAATTCTCTGCCCCAGAGAGCTGTGGAGGCTGGGTCATTGAATATATTTACGGCGGAGATAGACAGATATTTGAACGATAAGGGAGTAAAGGGTTATGGGGAGCGGGCGGGGAAGTGGAGTTGAGGCCAGGATCAGATCAGCCATGATCTTATTGAATGGCGGAGCAGGCTCGAGGGGCCAGGTGGCCGACTCCTGCTCCTATCTCTTATGTTCTTATGTTTCTTACGTACCTGACTCGGGAGTGCTGAAGCTGAATGAAGGAACGAGCCGGTATTTATACACCACCTTACGTCATACAGGCATCCTGAAGCATTAACCAACCAATAGCAAGACACGCGGTTTATAATGAGAGGGAGTAGCAAGAGAGGGGAATGCAGAGGAGCAATGGCTGTGTCTAAAATAAAGAACAATAGCTGGCAAAGAGAGTGTGGTTGGAGGTTTCGGAGTTAGAGAAAGAGCAGTGAGCAGATAGCAAGGTTCCCATTTATAAAGATCCAGGAGTGTGTGAGAATTGTCTGAGAGATTATCTGAATCGGTAGCTGTGCTCAATTCATGAACGAACTTGGGCTCCGTGAAGTATTTGCTCCAAGGGTTCTTTGTTTCAGAATTCATAGCAACACATCGCTATTAAAAACTAGTTGGTTTATTAACCAAGGTTTAACAATCACACTACACATTACCAGTTCATCCACTAGGCTCACAACTGCATACCTCATCGTGGATGACCTAGACCCAACTGGCTGGGATTTTATTGAGTCTTGTGAACATCATGTGACTGGCTAAGCCACTCACAATGCAACAGCTCTACAACTATTTTGGTGAAAACTATAAATCAAGTGCCCCCTTATTAACCGACAAATTAAACAAATTAAACTTTTAACATTAAAGGATCAAATTAAAATTTGGTTTCCGGGGGTAATGATGCACTCCAGTCCCTCCGGCGCCCACCTCTCACGGAAGGCTGCGAACGTACTGGTGGACACCGCGTGCTCTATCCTCAGGAACACCCTGGCTCGAACGTAATCGCGGAACAGAGGCAGGCAGTCGGGCTGAACGACCCCCTCGACTGCCCGCTACCTGGACCGGTTAATGGCCACCTTGGCCAGGCCCAGGAGCAGTCCTACGAGGAGGCCCTCCGACCTGCCCGCTCCCCTCCGCACAGGGTGCCCAAAGATCAGGAGCGTGGGGCAACAGCTCTACAAACCTGCGAGGATAATCACGGGTGCACACGTTATGGGCTTTATCTCCACAATATCTGCTGAGCACTTGTGCTGTTTTTCAACTCAAAAGTATACAGGCCAACTCTTTAGTGTGGTTCTTATTTACTGTAGTTTTAAGGAATATGACTTCATTCTGATTGGCAGACTGTTCCTGTCTGGGCGCACGTCTGTCTAACAGCTGTCTCGCTCCTTCTACCTCACAGGAGGCCGAGTTTCCCACTCTGAGAGAGGCGCTCTCCTTCGTGGCTCTTATCGACGGGTATTATAGACTGACGGCCGATGCACATCACTATTTCTGCAAAGAGGTTGCTCCACCGAAGCTGTTGGACCACATTGAAGACAATTGCCACGGACCCATCACGTATGTTCAAGGGTTGGACATTACAACTCTCCGAGTGAGGGTGGACCATCTCCTTTAGGGGACGAGTGATTAGAACTATATGTGTCTTTAAACTCTTATTATCTTCTTCAGTTTCTATTCCTTGCTGTGGCTCAGTGGGTAGCACTCTCTCCTCAGAGTCAGAAGGTTGTGGATTTGAGTCCCACTCCAGAGACTTGAGCACATAAATCCAGGCTGACACTCGCAGTGCTGTACTGAGGGAGTGCTGCACTGTTGGAGGTGCCGTCTTTCGGATGAGACATTAAACCGGGACCCTGTCTGCTCTCTCAGGTGGACATAAAAGATCACACGACACTATTTTGAAGAAGAGCAGGGGGAGTTATCCCCGGTATCCTGGCTCAATATCTATCCCTCAATCAACGTCACTAAAACAGATTATCTGATCATTGTCACATAGCTGTGTGTGGGAGCTTGCTGTGCGCAAATTGGCTGCTGCCTTTCCCACATTACAACAGTGACTGCACTCCAAAATTACTTCATTGGCTGTAAAGCGCTTTGAGATGTGAAAGGTGCCATATAAATGCAAGTATTTTTTTCTTTTTTTTCCCACTGGTCACATTATATCATCCACCTGAAAGAATAGGCAGACAAAGAACTTGCATCCAGGTTTCTGCCGGTGCTATTCACCAAGTGCACCCTATGGTGACTATGACAATGGTTTCCATTTTATTGTCTCTTCCTCCTTGTTAAGATGCCTGTCATCCATTTTGCTCCTCCCTACAATGGGAACCCATGGGGTGGGTATCAAGCTCTGCCGGTACTCTATGAGACATCTTGTTGGAGTCCCACCACATGTGACACAACGCACCATCACCCAAGTACCATCCCTGTAGCACCATGTTCCTCCACCATCAATACATATCCTTTATAAACATGAATAATCCTAACTCGCACCGAATCCCGCTCACCCATCGCCCCTGTGCTCGCTGACCGACATTGGCTCTCGGTCCAGCAACACTTCGATTTAAACACCTCATCCTTCTTTTCAAATCCCTCCACAGCCTCGCCTCCTCCCTATCTCTGTAACTTCCTCCAGCCCCACAACCCTCCCTATTGCTGTAACCTCCTCCAGCCCCACAACCCTCCCTATCGCTGTAATCTCCTCCAGCCCCACAACCCTCCCTATTGCTGTAACCTCCACCAACCCTACAACCTTCCCCATCCCTGTAACCTCCACCAGCCCTACACACCTCCCTACCTCTGAAACCTCCTCCAGCCCCACAACCCTCCCTATCGCTGTAACCTCCTCCAGCCCCACAATCCTCCCTATCTCTGAAACCTCCTCCAGCCCCACAACCCTCCCTATCGCTGTAACCTCCTCCAGCCCCACAACCCTCCCTATCTCTGTAACCTCCTCCAGCCCCACAACCCTCCCTATCTCTGTAACCTCCTCCAGCCCCACTGTTAAGTATGGAAGAATTCCACAAGACTGAGTACTGTGAGCTAAAACTGATGTGACCTTAGTCTCTTTAATACAACTCCAAAGTGCCTAAGCAGCATGGCAGACAACCTTTTATACTCCCTTGCACGAGGTGTGCAGGTGACCCTTGGGCCTCCAACAGTTGCGCCCTCTGGTGGCAAGTCTTACACAGTTACAATGTTTACATACATAACACCCACAACCCTCCCCATCCCTGTAACAACCTCCAGCCCCACAACCCTCACTAACGCTGTAACCTCCTACAGCCCCACAACCCTCACTAACGCTGTAACCTCCAGCCCCACAACCCTCACTAACGCTGTAACCTCCTACAGCCCCACAACCCTCACTAACGCTGTAACCTCCTACAGCCCCCCACAACCCTCACTAACGCTGTAACCTCCTACAGCCCCACAACCCTCACTAACGCTGTAACCTCCTACAGCCCCACAACCCTCACTAACGCTGTAACCTCCTGCAGCCCCACAACCCTCACTAACGCTGTAACCTCCTCCAGCCCACAACCTCCCCAAGATCTCTGCACTTTTCCAATTCTGGCCTCTTGCGTATCTGTGATTTACATCACCTGACCTTTGGTGGCCGTGCCTTCAGCTGCTTGGGCCCCAAGCTCTGGAACTCACATGGCTCCGGTTGGGTTGGAGTGTAGAATGTTTCAGTATAAGGGGTGTTTACTACGCGATATAAATGCGTGTTGTTGTTGTATCCACAGAGCATGACACAAGTGCAGTGAATTCTGGCACAGGAGATCAATGTGTCAGGGTGGGTTAGAACATTGACTATCCCGCTCTGGAACCTGGATTTGAATCCAAACCAGACTAAGGATGTAGGATTGCCCTCTCTCAGAAGTCTGGTACAAGAGTCTAATTTTGACACTGGGACAAGTGGGAATAGGTCCAAACCAATTAATGGAAATGTTATGACTGACCTTGGGACGTTCTTCCTACAAAACGACAAATGGATTTCCGCATCGGATAGTGGAGCCAAAAAAAGCCCTGGGATCGTTTAGAAGGCGGTTGGATGCTGTGATGGGGGGACTGTAGCTTTTTCTCGATGGATAGGTTAACAACAATAACAATAACTTGCATTTATATAGCACCTTTAATGCAGCAAAACATCCCAAGAGATAGGGAGGGTTGTGGGGCTGGAGGAGGTTACAGCAATAGGGAGGGGTGTAGGGGCTGGAGGAGGTTATAGAGATAGGGAGGGGTGTAGGGGCTGGAGGAGGTTACAGAGATAGGGAGGGGTGTAGGGGCTGGAGGAGGTTACAGAGATAGGGAGGGTTATGGGGCTGGAGGAGGTTACAGCGATAGGGAGGGTTGTGAGGTTGGAGGAGGTTACAGTGATAGGGAGGGTTGTGAGGTTGGAGGAGGTTACAGAGATAGGGAGGGTTGTGGGGCTGGAGGAGGTTACAGCGATAGGGAGGGTTGTGAGGTTGGAGGAGGTTACAGTGATAGGGAGGGGTGTAGGAGCTAGAGGAGGTTACAGAGATAGGGAGGGGTGTAGGGGCTGGAGGAGGTTACAGAGATAGGGAGGGTTGTGGGGCTGGAGGAGGTTTACAGCGATAGGGAGGGTTGTGAAGTTGGAGGAGGTTATAGAGATAGGGAGGGTTGTGGGGCTGGAGGAGGTTACAGCGATAGGGAGGGTTGTGAGGTTGGAGGAGGTTACAGTGATAGGGAGGGTTGTGAGGTTGGAGGAGGTTACAGAGATAGGGAGGGTTGTGAGGTTGGAGGAGGTTACAGTGATAGGGAGGGTTGTGAGGTTGGAGGAGGTTACAGTGATAGGGAGGGTTGTGAGGTTGGAGGAGGTTACAGTGATAGGGAGGGGTGTAGGGGCTGGAGGAGGTTACAGAGATAGGGAGGGTTGTGAGGTTGGAGGAGGTTACAGCGATAGGGAGGGTTGTGAGGTTGGAGGAGGTTACAGAGATAGGGAGGGTTGTGAGGTTGGAGGAGGTTACAGAGATAGGGAGGGTTGTGAGGTTGGAGGAGGTTACAGCGATAGGGAGGGTTGTGAGGTTGGAGGAGGTTACAGCGATAGGGAGGGTTGTGAGGTTGGAGGAGGTTACAGAGATAGGGAGGGTTGTGAGGTTGGAGGAGGTTACAGAGATAGGGAGGGTTGTGAGGTTGGAGGAGGTTACAGAGATAGGGAGGGTTGTGAGGTTGGAGGAGGTTACAGAGATAGGGAGGGTTGTGAGGTTGGAGGAGGTTACAGCGATAGGGAGGGTTGTGAGGTTGGAGGAGGTTACAGAGATAGGGAGGGTTGTGAGGTTGGAGGAGGTTACAGAGATAGGGAGGGTTGTGAGGTTAGAGGAGGTTACAGTGATAGGGAGGGTTGTGAGGTTGGAGGAGGTTACAGAGATAGGGAGGGTTGTAGGGGCGGAGGAGGTTATCAAAGGATTGTTATCAAAACAAAATCCGACTGAGCCATATAAGGACATAGTGGGACAGGGACTTGGCCAGAGAAGTAGATTTTAAGGAATGTCTTAAAGAAAGAAAGACTTGCATTTATATAGCGCCTTTCACGGCTACCGGACGTCCCAAAGCACTTCACAGCCAATGAAGTACTTTATGGAGTGTAGTCACTGTTGTAATGTGGGAAACACGGCAGCCAATTTGCACACAGCAAGCTCCCACAAACAGCAATGTGATAATGATCAGATAATCTGTTTTTGTTATGTTGATTGAGGGATAAATATTGGCCCCAGGACAGAGGGATAATTCCCCTGCTCTTCTTCAAAATAGTGCCGTGGGATCTTTTACTTCCACCTGAGAGAGCAGACGGGACCTCAGTTTAACATCTCAGCTGAAAGACGGCACCTCCAAAAGTGCACTACTCCCGCAGCACTGCACTGCGAGTGTCAACCTAGATTTTTCGTACTCAAGTCCTTGGAGTGGGACTTGAACCCACAACCTGCTGACTCAGAGGCAAGAGTGCTACCCATTGAACTACAGCTGACCCTTAAGGAAGGCAGAGAGGTGGAGAGGTTTAGGGAGGGAATTCCAGAGTTTAGGACCCAGGCAGCTGAAGGCACGGCCACCAATGGTGGTGTGATTAACACAGGGATGCTCAAGAGGGCAGAATTGGAGGATAAGTTAAGATGGGCCGAATGGGCTTCCTCTGCCTTGCGATTGCGCAAAAAGTTTGCAAAATGCCGATCCAATTCTTAGTCTGTCCCTGATCAGTGTCAGTCTCGCTCAAACAAAGGGCCACAAGGGTGCTTTACTAACCAGCAGAAATGTTCTACTTGTGGTATGGCATCTGTCATGTATTCAACCAGCATTGTAACCCATGTATAATCTGACCTAAGTTGTACACTGTGAGAACAATGACCACTAGGTGGTGAACTTGTGGGAGACACTCCTAACCTGGACCTTCAGGTATAAAAGGGGAAGCTCCACCCACTTTCATCACTTGAGTGCTAAGGAATAAAGGACAGGTCACAGACTGACCTTCTCTCAAGCATGGGCCTCGTGTGCATTTATACTGTATAGTAAGGACGTATCAATGGCGACGAGAAACTGGGATTTAAACCACGCGAGCATGGCCACTAGCAGAATAGACGAGAGGTACTGTGTTAAGGAATGGTTGGGACAGAGATTCAACATTGTTAAAGCAGCACACAGTTCTCCAGGCAGACAAGGGCAATCGGGCATGCCCCAACATGTAGTCAAACCCAGCGGGGGAGTTCGACAGAGACAATGGCAAGCTGAACGGCGATTCACGTCATTGCAAGGGACAATGCGGCCAGTAATGGGGCCATCAACACCTGTTAATGGCACACTCAAGGACAGTCACAGGGGCAGTCAGGGACGATCGACTGGCAAGGGACCTTTTGTTTCCAACAACAGCTCATGCTGGAGGCGTGGAGGCACACACTCAGCCGGAGTTTGCAGAGATGAGCAAAATACCTGCAAAAATTGCAGAAATGAACGCTGGGGGAAATCGCTGGAAGCTGAAGTTCAGCGAGTTCATGTGGAGCACGTATACAGTTCATACACCAGGACGCCACCGATAATGATGAAAGTGGGTGGAGCTTCCCCTTTTATACCCAAAGGTCCAGGTTAGGAGTGTCTCCCACAAGTTCACCACCTAGTGGTCATTGTTCTCACAGTGAACAACTAGTCAGGTTATACATGGGTTACAATGCTGGTTGAATACATGACATCACCTCCCCCCCAAAGTCAGACCAAAGCAGTGCTGGCAACCCCATGGCAGCAATTGTTCCCCCCCCACCCCACCTCCACCCTCTGTGGTATTTTCAGGCTCTTGTTTTTATTTTAAGTTGCTTGTTCTTCCTCAACAGCTCTGAGTTTGCCGTGTACAAGCTGAAGAAACGTGGAAACGGGAAAGGTCTCTACATCCTGCGTTGCAGCCCCAAGGAGTTCAACAAATACTTCCTGACCGTTTGTGTTGAAGTAAGGTGCTAGCTTAGGTTGCCAACTGCTTTGGTTTGGAAATACATTCTCCTACTCATGTAGTAAAGGGTGTCAGCCGTGGCTCAGTGGGTAGCACTCTGGCCTCTGGCTCAGAAGGCTGTGGGTTCAAGTCCCACTCCAGGAACTTGAGCACAAAAATCTAGGTTGACACTCCAATGCAGTACTGAGGGAGTGCTGCACTGTCGGAGGTGCTGTCTTTTGGATGAGACGTTAAACCGAGGCCCCGTCTGCTCTCTCAGATGGACGTGAATGATCCCACGGCACTATTTCAAAGAAAAGCAGAGAAGTTATCCCCAAAGTCCTGGCTAATATTTATCCCTCAATCATCATAAGAAAAATAACAGTTTATCTGGTCATTATCACATTGTTGATTGTGGGAGCTTGCTGTATGCAAATTGGCTGCCGTGTTTCCCACATTACAACAGGGACTGCACTCCAAAAGTACTTCATTGGCTGTAGAGCGCTTTGAGACACACCATGCATCCTTTGAGGTGTTCCCACGCTCCTGCTGCCCTTGTCCTTCTAGGTGGGTAGAGGTCGCGGGTTCAGGAGGTGCTGCTGAAGGAGCCTTGGCGAGTTGCTGCAGTGCATCTTGTAGATGGTGCACACTGCAGCCACGGTGCGTCGGCGGTGGAGGGAGTGAGTGTTTAAGGTGGTGGATGGGGGGCCCATCAAGCGGGCTGCTTTGTCCTGAGCTAAGTTAAGAATTGGTAATGACAAGTTGAGATGAGGAGGAATTTCTTCTCTCAGATCTGTGGAATTCGCTGCCTCAGAGAGCTGTGGAAGCTGGGACATTGAATAAGTTTAAGACAGAGAGAGAGACAGTTTCTTAAGGGATTAAGGGGTTACGGAGAGCGGGCAGGGAAGTGGACGTGAGTCCATGATCGGATCAGTCATGATCGTATTAAATGGCGGAGCAGGCTTGGGAGGCTGTATGGTGTGGCCTACTCCTGCTCCTATTTCTTATGTTCTTATGACATGATACCCACCTTGGGTTCGGAAAGGCTGCTGTGGCCAAGGTATGTGAGGAATTATATACCAATTCCACTGGGATTTCAGTGCGTTTGATAATACCCTTTTGTTTGGTGCAGACGGAATTTGGAAAGGATTACAAGGACTGCCTGATTATAAAGGAGAAGACCTATGCTCTGGCTGGCGTGCAACGGCAGTTTGAGAGCCTGAAGGAGCTTCTCAATTACTATCACAGCACTGGCCTCATGTCAGAGGGCGTCAACATCCAGCTCAACACCTGCTGTCCACCCAGACCTAAAGGTAAAGGGCTTTCTATTCCCAATGTTCTCTCTGGAATTCCCTCCCTAAGCCTCTCTGCCTCTCCCTCCTCCTTTAAGACGCTCTGTAGAACCCTACCTCTATGACCGATAATTTGGCCACCTGTCCCAATATCTCCGCAGGTGGCTCGGTGTCAAATTCTGTTTGCTAATCTCTCCCGTGACTATGTTAAAGGCACTATATAAATGCAAGTTGATGTTGCTCATCCTTGGCTTAAGCCAGCAACTGACGCTAGATATGACCCCATGGGCGCTGACTGACCTCTGCTACCTCAGCCAAGAGGCCATTCTTCCTGAGTGACCCTAGGCAGTGAGTGTTACCTGGCCGCGGGGACTGAGGAGAGAATCGTAGAACTTTACAGCACAGAAAGAGGCCTGTGCCAGATCTCTGTAAGAGACATAAGAACATAAGAAATAGGAGCAGGAGTCGGCCATTCGGCCCCTCGAGCCTGCTCCGCCATTTAATACGATCATGGCTGATCTGATCATGGACTCAGGTCCACTTCCCTGCCCACTCTCCATAACCCCTTATTATCCCCTTATCGTTTAAGAAACTATCTATTTCTGTCTTAAATTTATTCAATGTCCCAGCTTCCACAGCTCTCTGAGGCAGTGAATTCCACAGATTTACAATTCTCTGAGAGAAGAAATTTCTCCTCATCTCAGTTTTAAATGGGTGACCCCTTATTCTAAGATCATGCCCTCTAGTTCTAGTTTCCCCATCAGTGGAAACATCCTCTCTGCATCCACCTTGTCAAGCACCCTCATAATCTTATACGTTTCGATAAGATCACCTCTCATTCTTCTGAATTTCAATGAGTAGAGGCCCAACCTACTCAACCTTTCCTCATAAGTCAACCCCCTCATCTCCAGAATCAACCGAGTGAACCTTCTCTGAACTGCCTCCAAAGCAAGTATATCCTTTCGTAAATATGGAAACCAAAACTGCACGCAGTATTCCAGGTGTGGCCTCACCAATACCCTGTATAACTGTAGCAAGACTTCCCTGCTTTTATACTCCATCCCTTTTGCAATAAAGGCCAAGATTCCATTGGCTTTCCAGATCACTTGTTGTTCCTGCATATTATCCTTCTGTGTTTCATGCACAAGTACCCCCAGGTCCCGCTGTACTGCAGCACTTTGCAATCTTTCTCCATTTAAATAATAACTTGCTCTTTGATTTTTTTTCTGCCAAAGTGCATGACCTCACACTTTCCAACATTATACTCCATCTGCCAAATTTTTGCCCACTCACTTTGCCTGTCTGTGTCCTTTTGCAGATTTTTTGTGTCCTCCTCATATATTGCTTTTCCTCCCATCTTTGTATTGTCAGCAAACTTGGCTACGTTACACTCAGTCCCTTCTTCCAAGTCATTAATATAGATTGTAAATAGTTGGGGTCCCAGCACCGATCCCTGTGGCACTCCACTAGTTACAGATTGCCAACGCGAGAATGAATCATTTATCTTGACTTTCTGTTTTCTGTTAGTTAGCCAATCCTCTATCCATGCTAATATATTACCCCCAACCCCGTGAACTTTTATCTTGTGCAGTAACCTTTTATGTGGCACCTTATCAAATGCCTTCTGGAAATCCAAATACACCACATCTTCTTTAGTCTCATTAACTTGGCGTTACCCCCACAATCTTTTTTTAATTTAATTTTTTACATATTAATCCCACTTCTGTTTGTACAACTATAATGGATTCTGCTAAGTGCCACTGTTTCTGCGCTGGATTTCCAAGTACAGACAACCCTTGGTCATAAAACACATCTTTCTCACCTCGCTCTTCATTGTTTTAAGGATGATCTTAAACTTCAGCCCTCTGGGTACCGACTCACTGATCAGCTGAAGCAGTTATTCCCAATTCACCTCCTCAAAGCCCCTCATAGTTTTGAATACTCTATCAGAGCTCCTCTTAACCTGCTTTCTTCTAATCAAAGGAGCTCCAGTTTCTTTAGTGATACAAAACTAAAACCTTTCATTCCTAATATTATCTTTGTCAAAGAAAGAACTTGCATTTATATAGCCCCTTTCATGTCTCAGGACATCCCAAAGCACTTTACAGCCAACAAGGTTCTGTTGAAGTGTAGTCACTGTTGTAAAATAGGAAACGCAGCAGCCAATTTGCGCACAGCAAGCTCCCACAAACAGCAATGAGATAATGACCAGATCATCTGTTTTAGTGATCTTGATTGAAGGATAACAATTGGCCCCAGGACACAGGGAGTGTTTCCTTGCTCTTGTTCGAAATAGTGCCGTGGGATCTTTTACCTATTTGTGGGAGCTTGCTGTGCGCAAACCGACTGCCGTGTTTCCTACACTACAACAGCGATTACACTTTAACAGAACTTTGTTGGCTGAGAGGGTAAATGGGACCTCGGTTTAACCTCACCCCTCCGTACTGCACTTGAGTGTCAGCCTGGATTATGCCTCTTTCGAGTGGGCCTTGAACCCTTGCCTTTCCGGCTCAGAGGTGAGAGTGCTACCTGCTCAGCAAAAGCTGATTACTTGGCTCAGTCCCACCTTCCTGCACCCTCTCCATGGCCTTGATATACCTAAAACAGACGGACAGAGCTGCATTTACAAAACTGGACATGATATCCTGACTTGGCCTAACCAATGATTTGCATCACATTCGCATCAAACTAGTGAACCTTCGTTGCACTGCCTTCAAGGCAAGTATATCCTTCCCCAGATAAGGAGACCAAATCTGTGCGCAGTACTCCAGGTGTGGTCTCACCAAAGCCCTGTACAATTGTAGTGAGACTTCCTTACTCTTATAGTCCAACCCCCTTGCAATAAAGGCCAACATACCATTTTCCTTCCTAAATGCTTGTTCAATATTAAGGGTACTGTAGTGTGGTAGTTGTGATACTGGACCAGTAATCCCACAAAGGAAGTGGCATACAAATTGGCCAGAAATAGCAGCGAACCCGGGGACTGGGAGAAATTTAGAACTCAGCAGAGGAGGACAAAGGGTTTGATTAGGGTAGGGAAAATGGAGTACGAGAAGAAGCTTGCAGGGAACATTAAGATGGATTGCAAAAGTTTCGATAGATATGTAAAGAGAAAAAGGTTTGTAAAAACAAATGTAGGTCCCGTGCAGTCAGAATCAGGGGAAGTCATAACGGGGAACAAAGAAATGGCGGACCAATTGAACAAGTACTTTGGTTCGGTATTCACTGAGGAGGACACAAATAACCTTCCGGATACAAAAGGGGTCGGAGCGTCTAGTAAGGAGGAGGAACTGAGGGAAATCCTTATTAGTTGGGAAATTGTGTTGGGGAAATTGATGGGATTGAAGGCCGATAAATCACCAGGGCCTGATGGACTGCATCCCAGAGTACTTAAGGAGGTGGCCTTGGAAATAGTGGATGCATTGACAGTCATTTTCCAACATTCCATTGACTCTGGATCAGTTCCTATGGAGTAGAGGTTAGCCAATGTAACCCCACTTTTTAAAAAAGGAGGGAGAGAGATAACAGGGAATTATAGACCGGTCAGCCTGACATTGGTAGTGGGTAAAATGATGGAATCAATTATTAAGGATGTCATAGCAGTGCATTTGGAAAGAGGTGATATGATAGGTCCAAGTCAGCATGGATTTGTGAAAGGGAAATCATGCTTGACAAATCTTCTGGAATTTTTTGAGGATGTTTCCAGTAGAGTGGACAAGGGAGAACCAGTTGATGTGGTATATTTGGACTTTCAGAAGGCTTTTGACAAGGTCCCACACAAGAGATTAATGTGCAAAGTTAAAGCACATGTGATTGGGGGCAGTGTGCTGACATGGATTGAGAACAGGAAGCAAAGAGTAGGAGTAAATGGGGACTTTTCAGAATGGCAGGCAGTGACTAGTGGGGTACCGCAAGGTTCTGTGCTGGGGCCCCAGCTGTTTACACTGTATATTAATGATTTAGACGAGGGGATTAAATGTAGTATCTCCAAATTTGCGGATGACACTAAGTTGGGTGGCAGTGTGAGCTGCGAGGAGGATGCTATGAGGCTGCAGAGCGACTTGGATAGGTTAGGTGAGTGGGCAAATGCATGGCAGATGAAGTATAATGTGGATAAATGTGAGGTTATCCACTTTGGTGGTAAAAACAGAGAGACAGACTATTATCTGAATGGTGACAGATTAGGAAAAGGGGAGGTGCAACGAGACCTGGGTGTCATGGTACATCAGTCATTGAAGGTTGGCATGCAGGTACAGCAGGCGGTTAAGAAAGCAAATGGCATGTTGGCCTTCATAGCGAGGGGATTTGAGTACAGGGGCAGGGAGGTGTTGCTACAGTTGTACAGGGCCTTGGTGAGGCCACACCTGGAGTATTACGTACAGTTTTGGTCTCCTAACTTGAGGAAGGACATTCTTACTATTGAGGGAGTGCAGCGAAGGTTCACCAGACTGATTCCTGGGATGGCGGGACTGACCTATCAAGAAAGACTGGATCAACTGGGCTTGTATTCACTGGAGTTCAGAAGAATGAGAGGGGACCTCATAGAAACGTTTAAAATTCTGACGGGGTTAGACAGGTTAGATGCAGGAAGAATGTTCCCAATGTTGGGGAAGTCCAGAACCAGGGGACACAGTCTAAGGATAAGGGGTAAGCCATTTAGGACCGAGATGAGGAGGAATTTCTTCTCCCAGGGAGTGGTGAACCTGTGGAATTCTCTACCACAGAAAGTTGTTGAGGCCAATTCACTAAATATATTCAAAAACGAGTTAGATGGAGTCCTTACTACTAGGGGAATCAAGGGGTATGGTGAGAAAGCAGGAATGGGGTACTGAAGTTGCATGTTCAGCCATGAACTCATTGAATGGCGGTGCAGGCTAGAAGGGCCGAATGGCCTACTCCTGCACCTATTTTCTATGTTTCTATGTTTCTAAATATAACTTTCATGAAGTTTCCTTTCATTTCTCTAACACTGCAGTATCACTGGGAGATAGTTCTACAGGCAATGAAATATTGCATGAGATATCTCCACTGGTGTTCCTTACAGAATTACGGGATTGGTGTTAGATGGTGAAAGATGAGCTCTTAGATTTTGTTTATATTAGTTCCTGGGATGTGGGCGTCGCTGGCAAAGCCGGCATTTATTGCCCATCCCTAATCGCCCTTGAGAAGGTGGTGGTGAGCCGCCTTCTTGAACCGCTGCAGTCCGTGTGGTGAAGGTACTCCCACAGTGCTGTTAGGGAGGGAGTTCCAGGATTGTGACCCAGATTCCTGCTATAAAAGAGAAGTTCTGGTTCCAGCAACAATGGGGGTAGATTTTCATCAATGCCTGGGCGGTGAATTAGCAGAGGATAACCTGAATGAAAATCGGGCAGCTTCTATAACGGGCCAACTGTTCTACCAGATTACCTTCCCTAGAAATCATAGAATCACAGAAATTTACAGCACAGAAGGAGGCCATTTTGGCCCACCATGTCCGCGCCGGCCGACAAAGAGCTATCCAGCCTAATCCCACTGTCCAGCTCTAGGTCCGTAGCCCTGCAGGTTACAGCACTTCAGGTGCACATCCAAGTACTTTTTAAATGTGGTGAAGGTTTCTGCCTCTACCACCCTTTCAGGCAGTGAGTTCCAGACCCCCACACCACCCTCTGGGTGAAGTAATTTCCCCTCATATCTCCTCTAAACCTTCCCCCCAATTACTTTAAATGATGTCCCCTGGTTGTTGACCCCATCTGCCAAGGGAAACAGGTCCTTCCTATCCACTCTATCTCGGCCCCTCATAATGTTATACACCTCAATCAGGTCTCCCCTGAGCCTCCTTCTCCAAAGAAAGCAGACCCAGCATCTCCAATCTTTCCTCATAGCCAAAATTCTCCAGTCCCGGCAACATTCGGGACCAATATCCTCGTGGGGAGGGGGGTTGCTAGTGCTGTTGGGGAGGGTTTAAACTAGCTTGGCAGGGGGATGGGAACCTGAAAGTAGGGAGGGGAGTAAAGCTGGAATTAGAAAGCAAAAATAAAGAAAGTGAGTTTGAAGGAGAGAGGAAACAAGCAGGAAAAAAGGGTAAAAAAAAACAAATTTAAAGGCAATTTGTCTAAATGCACGTAGCATTTGTAACAAAATAGATGAGCACAAATTGAGACAAATGGGTATGATCTGATGGCCATTACAGAGACGTGGTTGCAAGGTGA
This sequence comes from Pristiophorus japonicus, assembly GCF_044704955.1. Classification (NCBI taxonomy): domain Eukaryota; kingdom Metazoa; phylum Chordata; class Chondrichthyes; family Pristiophoridae; genus Pristiophorus; species Pristiophorus japonicus. The sequence continues at coordinate 7,060,040 of NC_091994.1, forward strand.
CCAGGATTGGGAATTAAATATCCAGGGGTACTTGACAATCCGGAAGGACAGACAGAAAGGAAAAGGAGGTGGGGTAGCTCTATTGATAAAGGATGAAATCACTGCAACAGTGAGAAACGATATTGGCTCAAATGATAAGGGCATTGAAACAGTTTGGGTGGAGATAAGGAATAATAAGGGGAAAAAGTCACTGGTGGGCGTAGTCCATAGGCCCCCTAACAGTAGCAACTCTGTTGGTCGGATATAAACCAGGAAATAGTGGAGGCTTGTAAAAAGGGAACAGGTGATTTTAACCTTCATATTAATTGGACAAATCAAATTGGTCAGGGTAGCCTTGAGGAAGAGTTCATAGAGTGCATAAGGGACGGGTTCCTTGAGCAGTACGTAACGGAACCAACCAGGGGGCAGGCTATCTTAGATCTGGTCCTGTGTAATGAGACAGGGTTAATAAACAATCTCCTAGTAAAGGATCCACTTGGAATGAGTGATCATAGCATGGTTGAATTGCAAATTCAGATGGAGCGTGAGAAAGTTGGATCTCTAACCAGCGTACTAAGCTTAAATAAAGGAGACTATGAAGGTATGAGGGCAGAGTTGGCTAAAGTGGACTGGGAAAATAGATTAAAGTGTAGGATGGTTGATGAACAGTGGTGTACATTTAAGGAGATATTTTGCAACTCTCAAGAAAAGTATATTCCAGTGAAGAGGAAAGGGTGTGAGAGAAAAGATAGCCATCTGTGGCTAACTAAAGAAATAAAGGACGGTATCCAATTAAAAACAAGGGCATACAAAGTGGCTAAAACCAGTGGGAGGACAGAAGACTGGGAAGCTTTTAAAAGCCAGCAAAGAACGACTAAAAAAATGATTAAGAAAGGGAAGATAGACTATGAAAGTAAACTAGCGCAAAATATAAAAACAGATAGCAAGAATTTCTATAGGTATATAAAAAAGAAAAGAGTGGCTAAAGTAAATGTTGGTCCCTTAGAGGACGAGACCGGGGAATTAGTAATGGGGAACATGGAGATGGCAGAAACTCAGAACAAATATTTTGTATCAGTATTTACAGTAGAGGACACTAACAATATCCAACAGTGGATCGTCAAGGGGCTATAGGGGGGGAGGAACTTAACACAATCACAATCACTAAGAAGGTGGTACTCAGTAAGATAATGGGACTAAAGGCAGATAAATCCCCTGGACCTGATGGCTTGCATCCTAGGGTCTTCAGAGAAGTAACGGCAGGGATTGTGGATGCATTGGTTGTAATTTACCAAAATTCCCTGGATTCTGGGGAGGTCCCAGCAGATTGGAAAACTGCAAATGTAACGCCCCTATTTAAAAAAGGAGGCTGACAAAAAGCAAGAAACTATAGACCAGTTAGCCTAACATCTGTAGTTGGGAAAATGTTGGAGTCCATTATTAAAGAAGCAGTAGCAGGACATTTGGAAAAGCAAAATTCGGTCAGGCAGAGTCAGCATGGATTTATGAAGGGGAGGTCATGTTTGACAAATTTGCTGGAATTCTTTGAGGATGTAATGAACAGGGTGGATAAAGGGGAACCAGTGGATGTGGTGTAATTGGACTTCCAAGAGGCATTTGACAAGGTGCCACATAAAAGGTTACTGCACAAGATAAAAGTTCACGGGGTTGGGGGTAATATATTAGCATGGATAGAGGATTAGCTAATGAACAGAAAACAGAGAGTCGGGATAAATGGTTCATTCTCTGATTGGCAAACAGTAACTAGTGGGGTGCCACAGGGATCAGTGCTGGGACCCCAACTATTTACAATCTATATTAACGACTTGGAAGAAGGGACCGAGTGTAACGTAGCCAAGTTTGCTGACGATACAAAGATGGGAGGAAAAGCAATATGTGAGGAGGACACAAAAAATCTGCAAAAGGACATAGACAGGCTAAGTGAGTGGGCAAAAATTTGGCAGATGGAGTATAATGTTGAAAAGTGTGAGGTCATGCACTTTGGCAGAAAAAAAATCAAAGAGCACGTTATTATTTAAATGGAGAAAGATTGCAAAGTGCTGCAGTACAGCGGGACCTGGGGGTACATGTGCATGAAACACAAAAGGTTAGTATGCAGGTACAGCAAGTGATCAGGAAGGCCAATGGTATCTTGGCCTTTATTGCAAAGGGGATGGAGTATAAAAGCAGGGAAGTCTTGCTACAGTTACACAGGGTATTGGTGAGGCCACACCTGGAATACTGCGTGCAGTTTTGGTTTCCATATTTACGAAAGGATATACTTGCTTTGGAGGCAGTTCAGCGAAGGTTCACTCGGTTGATTCCGGAGATGAGGGGGTTGACTTATGAGGAAAGGTTGAGTAGGTTGGGCCTCTACTCATTGGAATTCAGAAGATTGAGAGTTGATCTTATCGAAACGTATAAGATTATGAGGGGGCTTGACAAGGTGGATGCAGAGAGGATGTTTCCACTGATGGGGGAAACTAGAACTAGAGGGCACGATCTTAGAATAAGGGGTCGCCCATTTAAAACTGAGATGAGGAGAAATTTCTTCTCTCAGAGGGTTGTAAATCTGTGGAATTCGCTGCCTCAGAGAGCTGTGGAAGCTGGGACATTGAATAAATGTAAGACAGTTTCTTAACCGATAAGGGAATAAGGGGTTATGGGGAGCGGGCGGGAAAGTGGAGCTGAGTCCATGATCGGATCAGCCAAGATCGTATAAAATGGCGGAGCAGGCTCGAGGGGCAGTATGGCCTACTCCTGCTCCTATTTCTTATGTTCTTTTCCTCGTAAATCTCCTCTGCCACCTTTCCAGTGCAATCACATCTTTGCTGTAATGTGGTGACCAGAACTGCCCGCAGTTGGCTCTTCCCTCGTTGCTCCAGTCCTGATCAATGTTTCCCTTTGCTCTGCCTTTCCAGAAAAGTCCAACTTGATTATCATACGCAGTAACTGCACTTCTGACCTGCTCACCTCGCCTGCCATGCAACGGAGAAACGTAAATCAGATGATGTTCCACAAAGTAAAGAAGGAAGAGCTGATCTGGGTGAGTCAATCATCGTGGCACGAAAATGGAACGTTTAACACAATAAAAGGCAAACACTGCCGATGCTGGAAAATCAGGAAATGCTGGAAACGGTCAGCGGGTCAGGCAGCATCTGTGGAGAGAGAAACAGAGTTGACGTTTCAGAATGGAACATTGGACGTTGACTTCAAGTTCATGGCATAGAGTACGAAGGGTCAAATCATTGGTTTCCGGGTCATTTGCGACCCGGTTTATCGCCGGCTTTTGACCCTCCGCGGCGAAAAATGGGGCGGTGAGCTCTTTTGCGTCCGGGCGTGATCCTCGGGTCGGTGTTTTGCTTAGACACAACGCCGGAGAGAGCTGCACCGGCTGGCATTGCGACACCGTCCGGGTTTCGAGACTCACCCGAGCCGTACGCCGCGAAACGCGCCCCAGCGATGCCCGCCGGGAAAACACAGCGGCCGGCCGTGCCGACGGCGGTGAGTTGGATAAACTGCAAAAAAACTAAGTTCCCGTTGTTACTCATTTATTTATTTTTTGCAGCGATTTACGTTGTAAAGGAGGCTGGCAATGTTTTTTGAATACCTTGGTGAATGTTTTCCCAAGGCCTCTCTCAGAGCGCTCCCGGCCCCGCACTAACGTTGGCGAGGGTCCCGTTTTTGCGCCGGAAAAAGTCGTACAACGCCTCCCTTTGCGCCCGGCGCAGGGCCCAAATTGCAAAAGTTGCTCCGCAAAGCGCCAACTTTAACCGGGCGATAAATCCCCCGCCCCGAAAATAGGACAGCCGAAAATCCACCCCAATTACCATGGCAATGAATTTAGCCAACCTGGTGCTGCAATTTCACGCTCAGGTGCACTTGCAACTCAGAGAGTGGGAGGGCGAGGTGATGTCAAGCTTGAATATTTTTGTTCCTTTTATATTTATGTTCCTATCAAGGATTAAGGTGAGGAATGTCCGATTCCCGGCACTCAGTATCAGGCACACCCGGGTCAGGTGTAGTACAGCGAGGGGCAGATTAACGCTCCCTCTACTCTCCCCCCAACAAAATACACCAACATCGCTCACTACGGCAGTGCGACCTTCTCCCAGTTCTGAGCGAGGCTGAGTGCCAAATTTGGAACAGTTTCGTGCCGTAGCCCCGAACGACTCGGAGACGGACGGAGATTGTCTAAATTCATTGTACGCAGGACCCGTGCCGGTGCTGTCTTTGAACCCAGAAGTGAAAGTCTTGTAGCTTGCAACACCCAGTTTCCAAGAAATACAGGTTAGGTGAGGACAAACCGGTATATTGAAAGCTGTAGATTACAGGAGGAAAGGTGAGAAAGATTTTACAGCCAATGAAGTACTTTTTAAGTATAGTCAGTGTGGGAAACACAGCAGCCAGTTTGTGCACAATCATTTATTCATAGGCAGTCCCTGGGAATCGAGGAAGGCTTGCTTCCACTCTTAAAATGAGGCCTTAGGTGGACGAACAGTCCAATACGAGAGCCACAGTCCCTGTCACAGGTGGGGCAGATAGCCGTTGAGGGTAAGGGAGGGTGGGACAGGTTTGCAGCACGCTCTTTCCGCTGCCTGCGCTTGATTTCTGCATGCTCTCGGCGACGGGACTCGAGGTGCTCAGCGCCCTCCCGGATGCACGGAAGTGCATCCGGGAGGGCGCTGAGCACCTCGAGCCTCATTGCCGAGAGCAGTAAGCTCTCAGAAACAGCAATGTGACAATGACCAGATCATCTGTTTTTTAGTGACGTTAATTGAGGGATAAATATTGAGACTCAGAACACCAGGGATAACTCCCCCTGCTCTTCCTCAAATACTACCATGGAGGTGGTTCAGAGAAGGTTCACTTGGTTGATTCCTGAGATGAAGGGGTTGTCATATGAGGAAAGGTTGAGCAGGTTGGGCCTATACTCATTGGAGTTTAGAAGAATGAGAGGTGATCTTATTGAAACGTATAAGTTTCTGAGGGGGCTTGACAGGGTAGATGCAGAGAGGATGTTTCCCCTCGTGGGGGAATCTAGAACTAGGGGGCATAGTTTCAGAATAAGGGGTCACCCATTTAAAACAGTATTGAGGAATTTCTTCTCTCAGAGGGTCGTGAATCTTTGGAATTCTCTACCCCGGGGAGCTGTGGAGGCTGGGTCATTGAGTATATTTAAGGTGGAGATAGACAGATTTTTGAATGATAAGGGAGTCAAGGGTTATGGGGAGCGGGCAGGGAAGTGGTGTTGAGGCCAAGATCAGATCAGCCATGATCTTATTGAATGGTGGAGCAGGCTCAAGGGGCCAAATGACCCATTCAGCTCCTATTTCTTATGTTGTTATGTTCTTATGTCCGCCTGAGAGGGCAGAGGGACCTTGGTTTAACATCCCATCCGAAAGACGGCACCTCCAACAGTTCAGCGCTCCCTCAGCACTGCACCGGGAGTGTCAGCCTAGATATTTGTGCTCAGGTCTCTGGAGGAGGGGGGCTGGTAGATCACAGCCGCTTGGCTATTGGTCACTCTGATATCTTCCTTGAGCGGAGACATGTGCTCAGGTCTCCAGAGTGGCACCCACAACTCTCTGACTCCGAGGCGAGGGTGCTACCCGCTGAGCTACGGCTGATAAGTGGAAGGGAGGATCGAGGGAAGTGAGGAGTTCCACAGTTTTGAGGGCCTGGAGAAGGAATGAATTGGAAAGAATGAATGTGACAACCCTGGATTTCAACACAGCGAGCGGAGAAAGAGTTTGTAGGACACTTACGGAATTTAGAGTGACAAGTATCTAACATTCAGAGGAACAGTGACAGTGGTAGTGTCGATAAACTGGAGCATGATGGACAGTTTCGATAGCGTGAATAGGGTTAGTCTATTTTCTCTGGTCGGGGAACCAGTAATGAGTGGTCATCAATTTAACATTGTCGCTAAGGAAATGAGGGGAAGGAGCAGGAAGAAATGTCTTTAGTGGAAGGTTTGTGGGGGCATAAGGACATACGAAAAATGCCGGACAGGTAAAGACCCTCTGGTCCATCGAGCCTGTCCCACACAATTGCGTTACCTTGCGTATCTCAAAGTATACACTCCACCCCCATCCGAAACCCTGGGAGAGGCAAAAAAAAAATCAGAAATAAAACCCAGGCCAATTTGGGGGGAAAAATTTGGGAACTTCCTCTCCGACCCATCTAGGCGATGGGGTGCTTTGCCACAGAACGTGGTTGAGGGAGAATCCATTGCATCTTTTATGGAAAAATGGGATAGATATTTGGTGCAGAAGAAGGTACTGGTGTCGGGTGCAAGGGCAGGGCTAGTGGGATTAGTTCTGGGCTGCTCCAACCAAGAGCCGGCACAGACACGATGGGCCGAATGGCCACCTGCTGTGCTGTAAAATTCTATGGCGCTGAAGACTGTGACAGAGAGTGAGTTATTGGAGTATAAGGATTGCATAATCACAGAACGAACTACTTCAGTGCCTGTAGAAGATATGTAACGTGAAATAGAAATATATATTTTCCTGTAACGATAACCTCAGAACCCAGGCTGACGCAGTTTCAAGTGAGTGACACCGTGATGTGTTTGGATTTCACCACGGTGAGAATGCAGTCATGAGCTAAGTTCAACAAACAGTTCATTGTTCTGGTTCTCGAAAATAACCTTCAGCTGTCGAGGCCCTACACTCTGGAATTCCCTCCCTAAATTTCCCCACCTCTCTTTCCTCCTTTAAGACACTCCTTATGTAAACAAGAGGTGATCCAAAACTCGGCAGCCCATGCCCTAACTCGCTTCCAAGTCCCACTCACCCATCACCCCCTGTGCTCGCTGACCTACATTGGCTTCTGGTTAAGCAACGCCTCGATTTCAAAATTCTCATCCTTACTTTCAAACCCCTCCATGGCCTCGCTCCCTCCCTATCTCTCTAATCTCCCCCAGCCCCTCAACCCCCCACCCCCCCCGAGATGTCTGCGCTCCTCTAATTCTGCCCACTTGAGCATCCCTGATTGTAATCGCTCAACCATTGGTGGCCGTGCCTTCTGTTGCCTGGGCCCCAAGCTCTGGAATTCCCTCCCTAAACCTCTCCGCCTCTCTCCCTCTCTCTCCACCTTCAAGACGCTCCTTAAAACCTACCTCTTTGACCAAGCTTTTGGTCACCTACGCTCATTTCTCCTTATGTGGCTCGGTGTCAATTGTTTTGTCTCATAACACTCCTGTGAAGCGCCTTCAGACGTTTCACTGCGTTAAAGGCGCTATCTAAATACAAGTTGTTGTTGTTAAAACCGACTTCTTTTTGGTCACCTGTCCTAATACCTCCTTATGTGGCTCGGTGTCAATTTTTTCGTCAGATTACGCTGCTGTGAAACGCCTTGGGACCCGTTAAGCTCTGCAGCGGTCTGGAGGTCCTGCGCGGCCAGATCATCGGCTTTTCAAATAGAAACATTGCGCATGCGCAGAAACTTGAACGGGCCGCTCAGCCCGATAAAGGGGCCACTCGCCCAAAAACATATTAGAGGGAAGATTGCTCAGGACGTTGTTAAAGGCGCGATATAAATGCAGGATGTTCTTGTTGTTGTGGGTCTCATTGTTCAATGTGTAATGCATGTCCTTGTTATAATTGTCAACTTTATTCTGCTGGTCAGCTGGTTTCATTGCAAAACCTCTTGTGCCATTCTGACTGACTGTCCCAATTTCATGTTCAGTTACAGCTCTCTCAGGTGGACATAAAAGATCCTAAGTGTGCGGACAGTTCATCTGTTAAAAGAAAGATTTACGTTTAAGAAAGACTTACATTTATATAGCGCCTTTCACGACCACAAGACGCCTCAAAGCGCTTTACAGCCAATGATGTACTTTGGGAGTGTAGTCACTGTTGTAATGTGGGAAACGCAGCAGCCCATTTGCGCACAGCAAGCTCCCACAAACAGCAATGGGATAATGACTCAGATCATCTGTTTTAGTGATGTTGATTGAGGGATAAATATTGGCCAAGTCACCGAGGAGAACTCTTTCAGGTGAGACGTTAAACCGAACCCCTTCTGCCCTAAACAGTGAACGTAAAAGATCCCACGGCACTATTTCAAAAAAGAGCAGGGGAGTTATCCCCGGTGTCCTGGGGCCAATATTTATCCCTCAACCATCATAACAAAAAAACAGATGATCTGGTCATTATCACATTGCTGTTTGTGGGAGCTTGCTGTGCACAAATTGGCTGCTGCATTTCCCACGCTACAACAGTGACTACACTCCAAAAAGTACTTAATTGGCTGTAAAGCGCTTTGAGACGTCCTGATGTTGTGAAAGGCGCTATATTAATGCTAGTTCTTTCTTTTCTTTTGCCCATAACCGTAACTCGGAGAAGCACTGGATACACGCATGCACATAGAATCTCTTCAGATTATTTCACGCAACTAATTGGTGCAGCAAAGTGTGGAATTTGTTCCAAGAGGTGAAATTATACTTGTTGATATCACACACTCTGTCTGTGGACTCTGTGAGATATGGCACCAAAAACCTGCTTTGGCCAATGAAAACCCATGTTGACTGTTACATGGGTTATAGAATAACAGAATCATAGAAAGTTACAGCACGGAAGGAGGCCATTTCGGCCCATCGTGTCCGTGCCGGCCGACCAAGAGCTACCCAGCCTAATCCCTCTTTCCAGCTCTAGGTCTGTAACCTCGCAAGTTACGGCACTTCATGTGCACATCCAAGTACTTTTTAAATGTGGTGAGGGTTTCTGCCTCTACCACCCTTTCAGGCCGTGTGTTCCAGATCCCCACCACCCTCTAGGTGAAAAAAGTTCCCCTCAAATCCCCTCTAAACCTTCTACCCATTACTTTAAATCTATGCCCTCTGGTTACTGACTCCTCTGCTAAGGGAAATAGGTCCTTCCCATCTACTCTATCTAGGCTCCTCATTATTTTATCATCACTGTAATATCTTTATTTACAGACCATACGTATAGACTGTAAAATTGCTTTCACTTTGGGCCATTTATATGAGGGTGTATATACTGGCTGATCAGAGAACATGATGACTCGGGAATTCCACGGGCGGTGATCCCAGTAGTTGTGCTGGAGCTGTGCCCTAGTGGTGCCCACCATCACTGAACCCTGCCACAGAGGGCACCTCATGGCCATGGGGCTAACTGGGGCACATTTGGGGGTTTGCCCATCCCATGCCAGTGGGAAATCGGCCATCTCTGCCTGCCCGTGGAGAACGGGGGTTGTCTAGTCCATTACCCTTGCCCCCACCCCTTAAACCAACCTTTGACTGTTCCAATAAAGCACTTGGGCAGACACACATGCCCTTGGCAATGCTGCACACCTCAACTCATTCAGAATATCAGCCACCACCTATCCCGGGCCAGGCAGGGAACTCTGGTTTAGGGAGTCCCACCGACAGCTCATCATTTGTCTTATAATGGGACAGACTCTTGGTTCCACCTCTTGGACCATGGGACCATCAATATAAGATAGTCACCAATAAATCCAATAGGGAATTCAGGAGCATCTTCTTTACCCAGAGAGTGGTGAGAATGTGGAACTCGCTGCCACAGGGAGTGGTTGAGGTGAAGTGTCGATGCATTTAAGGGGAAGTTGGATAAACACATGAGGGAGAAAGGAATCAGAATGGTTACAGCACGGAAGAAGGCCATTGGGCCCATCAAGCCTGTGCCAACTCTGAGCTAGTCCCACTCCCCTGCCCTTCCCTTCCGATACTTATCACTTCCATTTGAAAGATGATTGAGTCTGCCTTCACCTCCCTGTCAGGTAGCACATTCCAGATCCTAACCACTCGCTGCGTAAAATAACGTTTTCCCTCATGTCGCCTTGGGATCATATGTCAATCACCTTAAATCTGTGTCCTCTGGTTCTCGACCCTTCCACCAATGGAAACAGTTTCTCTCTCTCCACTCTGTCCAGACCCCTCATGATTTTGAACCCCTCGATCAAATCTCCTCTCAACCTTCACTGCTCCAAGGAGAACAACCCCAGCTTCTCCAGTCTATCCACGTAACTGAAGTCCCTCATCCCTGGAATCATTCTCGTAAATCTTTTCTGCAAATATAATAGAAGGAATAGAAGGATATGTTGATGGGGTGAGATAAAGAGAGTGGGAGGAGGCTCGTGTGGAGCATAAACCCCGACACGGACCAGTTGGGCTGAATGGCCTTTATCTGTGCTGTAAATATTTATTTAATATTTCCAATGCAAGTTCCACAGTTGTTGGGCCTGCAGCACCTCCACTGGCGGTAGGGTGTAATTACAGCGTTACAGTTTACATTATAAACATAGAAACATAGAAAATAGGTGCAGGAGTAGACCATTCGGCCCTTCGAGCCTGCACCACCATTCAATATGATCATGGCTGATCATGCAACTTCAGTACCCCATTCCTGCTTTCTCTCCATACCCCTTGATCCCTTTAGCCGTAAGGGCCACATCTAACTCCCTTTTGAATATATCTAACGAACTGGCCTCAACAACTTTCTGTAGTAGAGAATTCCACAGGTTCACAACTCTCTGAGTGAAGAAGTTTCTCCTCATCTAGGTCCTAAATGGCTTACCCCTTATCCTTAGACTGTAATACCTGGTTCTGGACTTCCCCAACATCAGAAACATTCTTCCTGCAATCTAACCTATCTATGTTTCTATGAGATCCCCTCTCATTCTTCTCAATTCCAGTGAATATAAGCCTAGTCGAACCAGTCTTTCTTCATATGTCGGTCCTGCCATCCCGGGATTCAGTCTAGTGAACCTTCGCTGCATTCCCTCAATAGCAAGAATGTCCTTCCTCAGATTAGGAGACCAAAACTATACACAATATTCAAGGTGTAGCCTTAAGAATCTGTTACCTTTCGAATTGTTGCCAGTTCTGACTAAGGTCACCAACCTGAAACGTTAACTCTGTTTCTCTCTCTGCAGATGTTGCCTGACCCGCTGAGTATTTCCAGCATTTTCTGTTTTTATTTCCGATTCCAGCATCCGCAGTATTGTTTCTTTTGTATTAATGGTCAGACCTTGCTTCATTCACAACAGGGTGAGAGTCTGGGTCAAGGCACCTTTACCAAGATCTTCAAAGGAACAAGAGAGGGAAACGCAGATTGTGACTTTTACCAGATGGACGTGTTACTGAAAGTCCTGGATCACACGCACAGGAACTACGCCGAGGTAACTCCCCCGCGTTCCATTCTGGTCCCCAGGGACTTTCCTCAGCTGAAGATTAAGGGGACGATCTGATCGAGGTGTTTAAGATGATTAAAGGAGTTGATGGGGTAGATCGAGAGAAACTATTCCCTCTGGTGGGGGGGGAGTCCAGAACAAGGGGCAGGACCTTAAAATGAGAGCCAGGCTGTTCAGGGGTGATGTCAGGAAGCATTTCTTCACACAAAGGGCCGTGGGAATCTGCAACTCTCTCCCCCAACAAAGCTGTTGAAGCTGGGGGAGTCAGTTGAAAATGCCAAAGCTGAGATTGATCGATTATTGTTAGGCAAAGGTATTAAGGGTCACGGAACCAATGGAGCTAAAATGCAGATCAGCCATGATCTAATTGAATGGCGGAACAGGCTCGAGGGGCTGAATGAACTCCTCTTGTCCCTATGCTCAGTGCATTGAATCGCTGGCACTGAGGACAACAGATATCGAAGGGCGAAGAGCGAGATTAGATTGGTGACTGAAAACGTGGTCAAAATTGGGTTTTGAGAGGTACAGGAGCGGAAAGAGATGGAAAGCCACAGATGTTTAGAGAAGGATTTTCAGGGATTAGAGGGGGGAGGGGGGGTTGGGCAGGGAGGTTGCATAGGAGGCCAGAGCCAGAGAAACCGAACACTGGGAGATAATATGTGGCTGGAGGAGATTGGAGGCTTGCCATCAAAATTGATGCCTCTGGAATAAAAGGGCCAGTGGCAGCATGGATACGGAATTGGCTCAGTGACAGGAAACAGAGTGTAGTGGTGAACGGTTGTTTTTCGGTCTGGAGGAAGGTATACAGTGGTGTTCCCCAGGGGTCGGTACTGGGACCACTGCTTTTGTTGATATATATTAATGACTTGGACTTGGGTGTACAGGGCATAATTTCAAAACTTGCAGATAACACAAAACTTGGAAGTATAGTGAACAGTGAGGAGGGTAATGATAGACTTCAGGAGGACATAGACAGGCTGGTGGAATGGGCGGGCACGTGGCAGATGAAGTTTAACGCAGAAAAGTGCGAAGTGATACATTTTGGTAGGAAGAATGAGGAGAGGCAATATAAACTAAAGGGTACAATCCTAAAGTGGGTGCATGAACCGAGAGACCTGGGGGTATATGTGTGCAAATCGTTGAAGGTGGCAGGGCAGGTTGAGAAAGGGGTTAAAAAAAAAAGCCATACAGGATCCTGGGCTTCATAAATAGAGGCATAGAGTACAAAAGTAAGGAAGTTATGAAGAACCTGTATAAAATACTGGTTCGGCCTCAACTGGAGCATTGTGTCAAATTCTGGGCACCACAATTTAGGAAGAATGTGAAGGCCTTAGAGAGGGTGCAGAAAATGTGCTGTAACCATTCTATGATTCTATGATTATTATAACCACAGTGTTAAGTTGCATCGCTTGATCAAACCTGAATTCTTTTTTTTTTACCCTCACAGTCATTCTTTGAGGCAGCCAGTGTAATGAGTCAAGTTTCTCACAAACATCTCATCCTGGTTTATGGAATCTGTGCAGTCAGCAAAGAAAGTGAGTCTTGGAATTTTCACGGTGCCTGATCGAATTGTCATCTTTCATTTTTTTCCAGTGACAATTAAAAAAAAAAATGTATTCATTGGATGTGGGCGTTGCTGGCAAGGCCGCCATTTATTGCCCATCCCTAATTGCTCGTGAGAAGGTGGTGGTGAGTCACCTTCTTGAATACAACTGAGTGTCTCGCTGGGCCATTTCACAGGGCAGTTTAAGAATCAACCACATTGCTGTGGGTCTGGAGTCACATATGGGACAGACCGGGTAAGGACGGCAGATTTCCTTCCTGAAATGACATCAGTGAACCAGATGGGTTTTTAACGACAATCTGTTAATCTCATGGTCACCATTACTGTGACTAGCTTTTTATTTTACGTTTTATTTATTCACAGAATTTAAATTCCCCAGCTGCCATGGTGGGATTTGAACTCAGCTCCCAGGTCATTCAACTAGGCCACTGGATGACTAATCCAGTAACATAACCACTATGCCACCATTAAAATGTGAATTATTAAAAAGCCCTCATTGTAACACGCTGTACTGTGACAGGAACAGGAGCAGGCCATTCAACCCCTCGAACCTGTTTCGCCATTCAATCAGATTATCACGGGGAGCCGCTCACATCAGGCAAACCACCTGACTCCCCAAAGCCTCTCCACCATCTACAAGGCACAAGTCAGGAGTGTGATGGAACACTCTCCACTTGCCTGGATGAGTTGCAGCTCCAACAACACTCAAGAAACTCGGCACCATCCAGGACAAAGCAGCCGCTTGATCGGCTCCCCATCCACCACCTTAAACACTCACTCCCTCCACCACCGGCGCCCCCTGGCTGCAGTGTGTACCATCTACAAGACGCACTGCAGCAACTCGCCAAGGCTTCTTCGGCAGCACCTCCCAAACCCGCGACCTCTACCCCCTAGAAGGACAAGGGCAGCAGGCGCATGAGAACACCACCACCTCCACGTTCCCCTCCAAGTCACACACCCTCCTCACTTGGAAATATATCGACCGTTCCTTCATCGTCGCTGGGTCACAATCCTGGAACTCCCTCCCTAACAGCACTGTGGGAGCACTTTCACCACACGGACTGCAGCGGTTCAAGAAGGCGGCTCACCACCACCTTCTCAAGGGGCAATTAGGGATGGGCAATAAATGCCAGCCTTGCCAGCGATGCCCACATCCTGGGAATGAATAAATATTTTCTTTTTAAAATTCTCTCCCGAAGCCTCTCTGCCTCTTTAGCTCTCTTTCTTTCTTAAAGGCATCCCTTAAAACCACCCCTTGTACAAATATCTCCTTCTGTGGCTCAGTGTCAAATTTTGTTTGATCATCAATCACTCCTGTGAAGCAGCTTGGGATGTTTTACTACGTTAAAGGCGCTATATAAATACAAGTTGGTGTTATGTGGAGGAAATGAGAGTGATGGACGATGGTAGGATGGGCAGCACATTGAGTTATAACAACCTTAAAAACAGCCAATGTGCACTTCCATTCAAACAGCAAGCATTCTTCAGGCATTCCAATTGGTAGCCACACAGTGTCTGTGCCTTTAATTCACTCCCACTACCTTACAGATATCATGGTGCAGGAGTTCGTGAAGTACGGAGCCCTGGACATATACTTGAAAAAGAATAAAAACAAAAGCTGTGTCAATATTAGCTGGAAACTGGAGGTTGCGAAACAGCTTGCCTATGCGATGAATTTCCTGGTAAGTGTTATAACATCTAGCACGGGCAGCTATCCTGCAAGTCACTGCAACTGTGTCTCCGAACCATCCTGAGCTGTCTTGGTGTATGTTGGACCTCGGGCTAGCGAGCTGCCCTTCCATCTCTCACACTCGGTTCAATGTCACTGTAGACTGAGGGGGTGAAAAATCGCCTCTCCCTGATGTCTGCAAGGCTTCAAAATGGGTTTGGGAGAGTTGCAGGCGCAAGAGACGAGCATTGAGGCCACTTGCGGCTGGATAAGAAGCTTTTCTCTCTCTCCAACAGCGGTCGGAGTGAGAGTGATGATGGTCGGGTTGGTCAGAGCTGGATGGCAGAAGGAACATCACCAGAAGCAGGCCACTAGCCAACACTGCTATGGAGTGACAGGGCATAGGTCATCCCATGGGTGAGAGGGTATAGGTCATCCTATGGGTGAGAGGGTATAGGTCATCCCATGGGTGAGAGGGTATAGGTCATTCCATGGGTGAGAGGGTATAGGTCATCCTATGGGTGAGAGGGTATAGGTCATCCCATGGGTGAGAGGATGTAGATCATCCCATGGGTGAGAGGGTATAGGTCATCCTATGGAATGACGGGGCATAGGTTATCCTACAGAATGGCAGGACATGGGTCATCCTAAGTGAAGGGTTAAGAAGATTTACAGTGTAAGACATGCTGAGGTGAAAAAGAGGAAAGAGATGAGATAAATAAGGCTGCAATTGCACTGCAACCTTAGCATCATGACCTGGAAGAGGGGGTTTCATTCTGCTTCAGGTTTACACTACAAAGTGAATCAGCTTTGCACCAATGTCAAGTTTGTCGTTGTACAACTGGGCACTGCCCAGAGGAGGGAGTCTCTCTCGCCTGCCTCTAGTATAATGCATCCTATGGAGCCTACATGTCAGGGTGTCAGCTGTGGCTCAGTGGGCAGCACTCTTGCCTCTGAGTCCGAAGGTCATGGATGCAAGTTCCCGCTCCAGAGACTGGAGCACAAAAATCTAGGCTGACACTCTCCGTGCAGTGCTGAGGGAGATTATCTGGTCATTATCACATTGCTGTTTGTGACAAGCTTACTGTGTGCAAATCAGCTGCTGTCTTTCCTACCTTACAACAGTGACTGCACTCCAAAAGTAATTCATTGGCTATAAAGTGCTTTGAGACATCTGGTTGTTGTGAATGGCACTATATAAATACATGGCTTTCTTTATTGGCTCAGTGATAACACTCCTGACTCCGAAGGTCATGGATTCAAGTCCCACTCCAGAGATTTGAGTATGTAATCTAAGCTATGGCTCCAGTACTGAGGGAGTGCTGCACTGTTGGAGGTGCCACCTTTTGGATGAGAGATTAAACTGACGCCCCTCTGCCCTCTCGGTAGGTGTAAAAGATCCCACGGCACCGAGGAAAATCGAAGAAGAGCTGGGGAGTTCTCCCCGATGTTCCCTCTAAGCGGCCACACAGTGATGGGAAAGGTCCTGATCAGGCTGCTCATCGCCTTCTCTGTTGTAAATCCCGCCATGTTTAAAGTGACCGTGCGCTAAAAGAAACAGGCACAGCAGAAGGAAGTGCAGCTTACAGAGAACAATGCTCCTGGGGCCAATATTTATCCCTCAACTAACATCACTAAAACGGATAAACCCGTCTTACCACAGCTATACAGGGTATTGGTGAGGCCACACCTGGAATACTGCGTGCAGTTTTGCTTTCCATATTTACAAAAGGATATACTTGCTTTAGAGGCAGTTCAGAGAAGGTTCACTCGGTTGATTCCAGAGATGAGGGGGTTGATCTATGAGGAAAGGTTGAGTAGGTTGGGCCTCTACTCATTGGAGTTCAGAAGAATGAGAGGTGATCTTATCGAAACGTATAAGATTATGAGGGGGTTTGACAAGGTGGATGCAGAGAGAATGTTTCCACTGATGGGGCAGACTAGAACTAGAGGGCATGGTCTTAGAATAAGGGGCCGCCCATTTAAAACAGAGATGAGGAGAAATTTCTTCTCTCAGAGGGTTGTGGATCTGTAGAATTCGCTGCCTCAGAGAGCTGTGGGGCTGGAACATTGAATAAATTTAAGACAGAAATAGACAGTTTCTTAAAAGATAAGGGAATAAAGGGCTATGGGGAGCTGGCCATAAGGAAGTGGAGCAGAGTCCATGATCGGATCAGCCATGATCGTATTAAATGGCGGAGCAGGCTCGAGGGGCCGTATGGCCTACTCCTGCTCCTATTTCTTATGTTCTTATTATTATCTCAGTGCTTGCTGTGCGCAAATTGGCCGCCGCGTTTCTCTACTTTACCGCAGTGACCACACTTCCACGGCAAACGGTGCCATATAAATGCAAGTTCTTTCTTTATGGAGCAGCGGTGAGCTGACTGCAAGTTTGTGGAATGCAGAGGGAAGGGTGGCAAACTCTTGCGGTGCTGGGGAAAAAGAAAAAGAAAGAAAGACTTGCATTTATATAGCGCCTTTCACGACCACCAGACATCCCAAAGCGCTTTACAGCCAATGAAGTCCTTTTAAAGTGTAGTCACTGTTGTAATGTGGGAAACCACAGCCAGCTCCCACAAACAGCAATGTGATAATAACCGGATAATCTATTTTTGTTACGTTGATTGAGGGATAAATATTGGCCCCCAGGGAGAACTCCCCTGCTTTTCTTCGAAATAGTGAAGTGGGATCTTCTATATCCACCTGAGGGGGGCAGACAGGGCCTCGGTTTAACATCTCATCCAAAAGACAGCACACCTCCAACAGTGCAGTACTCCCTCAGCATTACACTGGGAGTGTCAGCCTAGATTTTTGTGCTTAAGTGGGACTTGAACCCACAACCTTCTGACTCAGAAGGCAAGAGTGCTGCCCACTGAGCCACAGCTGACACTAGAATAATGAGTTAGAATGTAGGGAGAAGGAAGGGAGCGTTTTTGAGGCGAGACTACTGCTCCTGAGGAAGAGAAGCAATATAAATGATGAGAGGCAATATAAACTAAAGGGTACAATCCTAAAGGGGGTGCAGGGACAGTGCGAACTGGCACAAATTGTTGAAGGTGACAGGGCAGGTTGACAAAGCGTTAATAATTCCAGACAGGATCCTGGGCTTCATAAATAGAGGCATAGAGTACAAAAGCAAGGAAGTTATGATGAACCTGTATAAACACTGGTTCGGCCTCAACTGGAGCATTGTGTCCAATTCTGGGCACCACACTTTAGGAAGGATGTGAAGACCTTAGAGAGGGAGCAGAAAAGATTTACGAGAATGGTTCCAGGAATGAGGGACTTCAGTTACGTGGATGGACTGGAGAAGCTGGGGTTGTTCTCCTTGGAGCAGAGAAGGTCGAGAAGAGATTTCATGAGGGGTCTGGACAGAGGAACTCGAGAGAAACTGTTCCCATTGGGGGAAGGGTCGAGAACCAGAGGACACAGATTTAACGATTGGCAGAAGAACCAAAGGCAACATGAGGAAAAACGTTTTTGCGCAGCGAGTGGTTAGGATCTGGAATGCGCCGCCTGAGAGGGTGGTGGAGGCAGACTCAATCGTGGCTTTCAAAAGGGAGTTGGATAAGTGCCTGAAGGGAAAAACATTGCAGGGCTACGGGGAAAGGGCGGGGGGGGAGTGGGACTGGCTGAGGTGCTCTTGCAGAGAGCGGGCACGGGCTCGACGGGCCGAATGGCCTCCTTCCATGCTGTAACCGTTCTGTGATTCTATGAAGAGAAGGAAATACAGACCAGAATAATCAGCAGCTGCTAGCCTCATGCACCCTCTACCCTTTGATTATAGAATTACATTGAGAGGCTCATCGGAGCAAGTTGCTCGTCTATCTTCTCAGTGTCTTAAAAGTCACATGGAACATAAATTACACCAAAGTATAAACTAAAGAATAAAGTACAAGAGCACAAGGCAGCTGTCACTGATGACTTTGGATTCTCTAAGTAGAATTTACATGATTTTAGAGCATAAATATTCTCCTTGGAGCAGCGAAGGCTCAGAGGAGATGTGATAGAGGCTGTAAAGTATTTGCTACATGGGTTCTTTGTTTAAGAATTCATAGCAACACATTGCTATTAAGAACTAGTTGGTTTATTAGCAAAAGGTTTAACAATCACACTACACATTACCACTTCATCCACCAGGCTCACAACCACCTGCCTCATCGTGGATCCCCCGAACCCAACTGGCTGGGGTTTTATTGAGTCTTGTGAACATCACGTGACTGGCTAAGCCACTCCCAACTCAACAGCTCTACAAACCACCAAGCTTACTCACAGGTGCATAGAAACATAGAAAGTAGGTGCAGGAGTAGGCCGTTCAGCCCTTCGAGCCTGCACCACCATTCAATATGATCACGGCTGATCATGCAACTTCAGTACCTCACTCCTGCCTTCTCCCCATACCCCCTGATCCCTTTAGCTGTAAGGGCCACATCTAACTTCCTTTGGAATATATCCAACGAATTGGCCTCAACAACTTTCTGTGGTAGAGAATTCCACAGGTTCACAATTCTCGGGGTGAAAAAGTTTCTCCTCATCTCGGTTCTAAATGGATTACCCCTTATCCTTAGACTGTGACCCCTGGTTCTGGACTTCCCCAATATCAGGAACATTCTTCCTGCATCTAACCTGTCCAATCCCGGCAGAATTTTATATGCTTCTATGAGATCCCCTCTCATTCTTCTAAATTCCAGTGAATATAAGCCTAGTCGATCCAGTCTTTCTTCATATGTCAGTCCTGCCATCCCGGGAATCAGTCTGGTGAACATTTGCTGCACTCCCTCAATAGCAAGAATGTCCTTCCTCCGATTAGGAGACCAAAACTGCACACTATACTCAAGGTGTGGCCTCACCAAGGCCCTGTACAACTGCAGCAAGACCTCCCTGCTCCTATACTCAAATCCCCTCGCGATGAAGGCCAACATGCCATTTGCCTTCTTCACTGCCTGCTGTACCTGCATGCCAACTTTCAATGACTGATGTATCATGACACCCAGGTCTTGTTGCACCTCATCTTTTCCTAATCTGCCGCCATTCAGTCCTGCTGCAACTGTACAGGGTATTGATAAGGCCTCACCTGGAGTACTGCGTGCAGTTTTGGTCACCTTACTTAAGGAAGGATATACTGGCTTTGGAGGGGGTACAGAGACGATTCACTAGGCTGATTCCGGAGATGAGGGGGTTGCCTTATGATGATAGATTGAGTAGACTGGGTCTTTACTCATTGGAGTTCAGAAGGATGAGGGGTGATCTTATAGAAACATTTAAAATAATGAAAGGGATAGACAAGATAGAGGTAGAGAGGTTGTTTGCACTGGTCGGGGAGACTAGAACTAGGGGGCACAGCCTCAAAATACGGGGGAGCCAATTTAAAACCGAGTTGAGAAGGAATTTCTTCTCCCAGAGGGTTGTGAATCTGTGGAATTCTCTGCCCAAGGAAGCAGTTGAGGCTAGCTCATTGAATGTATTCAAGTCACAGATAGATAGATTTTTAACCAATAAGGGAATTAAGGGTTATGGGGAGCGGGCGGGTAAGTGGAGCTGAGTCCACGGCCAGATCAGCCATGATCTTATTGAATGGCGGAGCAGGCTCGAAGGGCTAGATGGCCTACTCCTGTTCCTAATTCTTATGTTTCTTATGTTAATAATCTGCCTTCCTGTTTTTGCCACCAAAGTGGATAACCTCACATTTATCTACATTATACTGCATCTGCCATGCATTTGCCCACTCACCTAACCTGTCCAAGTCACCCTGCAGCCTCCTCACAGCTCGCACTGCCACCCAGCTTAGTGTCATCTGCAAACTTGGAGATAGTACATTCAATTCTTTCGTCTAAATCATTAATGTATATTGTAAATAGCTGGGGTCCCAGCACTGAACCTTGCGGTACCCCACTAGTAATTGCCTGCCATTCTGAAAAGGACCCGTTTATTCCCACTCTTTGCTTCCTGTCTGCCAACCAGTGCATACATTACACAGATGTTCAAAATCACGAAGGGTTTAGATAGAGTAAATAAAGAGAAGCTTTTTCCAGTGGCTGAGAGATCGGTAACCAGAGGGCACAGATTTAAAGTGGTTGGCAAAAGAACCAGAGGCGACATGAGGAGAAACATTTTTACGCAGCGAGTGGTTAGGATTTGGAACGCACTGCCCGATAGGGTGGTGGAGGCAGATTCACTACTAGCCTTCCAAAGGGAATTGGATAAGTAGTTGAAGGAGAAAAAATTGCAGGGGTCTGGGGCAAGAGCGGGGGAGTAGTCTAGACCTTACAGGAGTGAAATTAGGAAAACTTCCATACACAAAGACTGCTCAGAGTTTGGAACTCTCTTCCGCAAATGGCATTTGATCCTCGATCAGTTGTTAATTTTAAATCGGAGATTGAGAGATTTTTGTTAACCAAAGGTATAAGGGATATGGGGCAAAGGCAGGTATATGGAGTTAGGTCACAGATCAGCCAAGATCTCATTGAGTGGTGGAACAGGCTCGAGGGGCTGAATGGGCCTACTGTTCCTATGTTTTGCCAATCACCTTAAATCTGTGCCCTCTGGTTTCCTAACATTTAAAGATCACGTGGATGAACTTCAACAATTGTTCATCCCTGTCTGGAGTAAAAATAAAACGGGGAAGGTGGCTCAACTGTGACTAACAAGGGAAATTAAGGATAGTGTTAAATCCAAGGAAGAGGCATATAAATTGGCCAGAAAAAGCAGCAAACCTGAGGACTGGGAGAATTTTAGAATTCAGCAGAGGAGGACTAAGGGTTTAATTAGGAGGGGGAAATAGAGTACGAGTGGAAGCTTGCTGGGAACATAAAAACTGACTGCAAAAGCTTCTATAGATATGTGAAGAGAAAAAGATTAGTGAAGACAAACGTAGGTCCCTTGCAGTCAGATTCAGGTGAATTTATAATGGGGAACAAAGAAATGGCAGACCAGTTGAACAAATACTTTGGTTCTGTCTTCACGAAGGAAAACACAAATAACCTTCCGAATGTACTAGGGAACCGAGGGTCTAGTGAGAAGAACTGAAGGATACCCTTATTAGGTGGGAAATTGTGTTGGGGAAATTGATGGGATTGAAGGCCGATAAATCCCTGGGGCCTGATAGTCTGCATCCCAGAGTACTTAAGGAAGTGGCCCTAGAAATAGTGGATGCATTGGTGATCATTTTCCAACAGTCTATCGACTCTGGATCAGTTCCTATGGACTGGAGGGTAGTTAATGTAACACCACTTTTTAAGAAAGGAGGGAGAGAGAAAACGGGTAATTATAGACCGGTTAGCCTGACATCAGTAGTGGGGAAAATGTTGGAGTCAATTATTAAAGATAAAATAGCAGCACTTTTGGAAAGCAGTGACAGGATCGGTCCAAGTCAGCATGGATTTATGAAAGGGAAATCATGTTTGACAAATCTTCTAGAATTTTTTGAAGATGTAACTAGTAGAGTGGACAAGGGAGAACCAGCGGATGTGGTGTATTTGGACTTTCAAAAGGCTTTTGACAAGGTCCCACACAAGAGATTCGTATGCAAGATTAAAGCACATGGTATTGGGGGTAATGTATTGACGTGGATAGAGAACTGGTTGGCAGACAGGAAGCAGAGAGTCGGGATAAAGGGGTCCTTTTCAGAATGGCAGGCAGTGACTAGTGAGGTGCTGCAGGGCTCAGTGCTGGGACCCCAGCTATTTACAATATACATTAATGATTTAGATGAAGGAATTGAGTGTAATATCTCCAAGTTTGCAGATGACACTAAGCTGGGTGGCAGTGTGAGCTGTGAGGAGGATGCTAAGAGGCTGCAGGGTGACTTGGACAGGTTAGGTGAGTGGGCAAACGCATGGCAGATGCAGTATAATGTGGATAAATGTGAGGTTATCCACCTTGGTGGCAAAAAACAGGAAGGTAGAATATTATCTGAATGGCGGCAGATTAGGAAAAGGGGAGGTGCAACGAAACCTGGGTGTCATGGTACATCAATCATTGAGAGTTGGCATGCAGGTACAGCAGGCGGTGAAGAAGGCAAATGGTACGTTGGCCTTCATAGCTAGGGGATTTGAGTATAGGAGCATGGCGGTCTTGCTGCAGTTATACAGGGCCTTGGTGAGGCTTCATCTGGAATATTGTGTGCAGTTTTGGTTTCCTAATCTGAGAAGGACATTCTTGCTATTGAGGGAGTGCAACGAAGGTTCACCAGACTGATTCCCGGGATGGCAGGACTGACATATGAGGAGAGACTGGATTGACTGGGCCTGTATTCACTGGAGTTTAGAAGGATGAGAGGCGATCTCATAGAAACATATAAAATTCTGACGGGACTGGACAGGTTAGATGCAGGAAGAATGTTCTCGATGTTGGGGAAGTCCAGGACCAGGGGACATAGTCTAAGGATAAGGTGTAAGCCATTTAGAACTGAGATGAGGAGAAACTTCTTCACTCAGAGAGTTGTTAACCTGTGGAATTCCCTACCGCAGAGAGTTGCTGATGTCAGTTCATTGGATATATTCAAGAGAGAGTTAGATATGGCCCTTACGGCTAAAAGTATCAAAGGGTATGGAGAGAAAGCAGGAAAGGGGTACTAAGGTGAATGATCAGCCATGATCTTATTGAATGGTGGTGCAGGCTCGAAAGGCCAACAGGCCTAGTCCTGCACCTATTTTCTATGTTTTTATGTTTCTATGCTTCCTATCTTCCCACGAGCGGGACTAACTGGATTACTTTGAAAGAGCTGGCACAGACTCAATGGGCCAGTTGGCTTCATTCTGTAATTCTCAATTTATCCACCTACAAGAAATAGCTTGACTAATGCAAGAGACCCATTTGCTATCACACGGTACGTTTGGATTCTTGGGCTCAGTTGATCTCCTCCTTCCTGAATACCAATCCCGACTGTCTTTCCTAACAGCATCCAACTACTTGGTGAAGTAATCCAGGCCTTAATCATCCTTCTTTGGTACACTTTTCCTTCCATTCAGAACATAAGAATTAGGAGCCATGCAGTAGGCAATTCAGCCCTTCGAGCCTGCTCCGCCATTCAATGAGATCATGGCTGATCTTCTACCTCAACTCCACTTTCCTGCCCGATCCCCATATCCCTGAATTCCCTTAACATCCAAAAACCTATCGATCTCTGTCTTGAATATGCCCAAAGACTGAGCCTCCACAGCCCTCTGGGGTAGAGAATTCCAAAGATTCACCACCCTTTAAGTGACGAAATTTCTCCTCATCTCAGTCCTAAATGGCCGACGCCTTATTCTGAAACTGTGACCCCTGGTTCCAGACTCCCCAGCCCGGGGGAAACATTCTCCCTGCATCTACTCTGTCAAGCCCCTGTTAGAATGTTGTATGTTTCAATGAGATCACCTCTCATTCTTCTAAACTCCAGAGAATATCGGTCTAGTCTACTCAATCTCTCTTCATAGGACAATCCCCCTCATCCCAGGAATTAACCACTCTGTGTGAAGAGATACTTACTGGCAGACGTCCTGTACTTGCCCTTCAGCTGTGTTCGCTCCTCCTGTGGCCCTGGAGCATCTGAAATTACTGGTCCAGGTTCTTCACTCTGCCCTGTAACCCTTAAAGGGCTCCCCGCTGAAACCTCCCTCTCTGAGGGTGAATAACTTGTCAAAATTATCCTTCACCAGCTCAACTATGTTCAGCTCTAAAACAAAGCCAAAAGGATGCTGGAATCTAAAATAAAAACAGAAAATGCTGGAAATCTCAGCGGGTCAGGCAGCATCTGTGGAGAGAGAAACAGAGTGAACGTTTCAGGTCGATGACCCTTCGTCAGAACGGGAAAAGTTTGAGATGTAACAGATTCTTCAGGAAGTGCAGGGACAGTGAAAGGGGGAAAGACCAAAAGGGAAGGACTGTGTTAGGGTGGAAGACAGGAGAGATTAGAGAGACAAAAGGGACGAGGGGCAAAATGAGATGGTAATGGGACAAGTTAAAAAAACAAAAGATGAGTCGAGATGGGATGTGAATGACGGAATCATCGGCAGCTGCCGTGGGATGGAGGGAAAAAGTTGAGTAAAGGGGAAAAAAATATGGGCAGAGTTTATGGTCTGAAAGTGTTGAGCTCGATGGCGAATCCAGAAGACTGTAAAGTGCCTAAACGAAAGATGAGGTGCTGTCATCTCAAACTTTTCCCGTTCTGACAAAGGGTCACAGACCCGAAACGTTAACTCTGTTTCTCTCGCCACAGATGCTGCTCGACCTGCTGAGTGTTTCCAGCATTTGCTGTTTTTAGGTTCAGCTCCTACCCCTTGCTGCCGATCCCCCCCCCCCTTAACCTGAGGCTTTCTGCTCTGCAGGAGGACAAGCACATTGTCCACGGCAACGTCTGCGCAAAGAACGTCCTGCTGACGCGGGAGGGAGACGCAATGGTCGGAAGCCCTCCCTTCATCAAGCTGAGCGACCCCGGGGTCAGCGTCACAATCGTGCCGGTCGAAGGTGAGAGGGCGGGAGAGATTGACGCGAACTTTACCCCAGTGAATAGGTCGGTTTCTGTTGGGGAGTTCCTCAAACTCTCTCAGCAGAACCGCATTCCTAGTTCTACCTATGACGTTGGTTCCTGCGTGGAACTTGACAGCTGGATCCTCCCCCTCCCATGTCAGCCATGGCTCTCTGGGCAGCACCCTCGCCTGTGGGTCAGAAGGTTGTGGGTTCAAGGCCCATTCCAGAGTCTTGAGCACAAAGATCTAGGCTGACACTGCAGTGCTGAGGGAGCCCTTCAGTACGGGGTGGGGGAGAGGGACTGTCCATCAAGCTGGGAAATGCTGGGGGCAAGAATATTCATAAAATCATGGAAAAATTACGAAACAGAAGGAGGCCCATCGTGTAATAATGGCAAGACTTTTTCCACCCAGTCAATATGACAGGTGTGCAACGATGCCCTTTCAGAAGAAACATCACGACTGGGATGAGGGCATCGCTGGCAAGGCCGGCATTTATTGTCCATCCCTAATTGCCCCTCGAGAAGGTGGTGGTGAGCTGCCTTCTTGAACCGCTGCAGTCCGTGTGGTGAAGGTGCTTCCACAGTGCTGTTAGGGAGAGAGTGAACATAAGAATTAGGAGCAGGAGCTGGCCATTCGGCCCCTTGAACCTGCTCCCCCATTCAATGAGATCATGGATGATCATCGAACTCAACTCTCCTGCACTGTCCCCATATCCCTTAATATCCAAAAATCTATCGATCTCTGTCTTGAATATGCTCAAAGACTGAGCCTCCCCCGCCCTCTGAGGCAGAGAATTCCAAAGATTCACCACCCTCTTGAGTGAAGAAGTTTCTCCACATCTCAGTCCTAAATGGCCGACCCCTTATCCTGAGGCTGTGACCCCTGGTTCTAGACTCCTCAGCCCGGGGGAAACATCTATCCTGTCAAGCCCTGTAAGAATTTTGCATGTTTCAATGAGATCACCCCTCATTCTTCTAACCTCCAGAAGAGTTCCAGGATCTTGACCCAGCGACGATGAAGGAACAACCGATTTCTGTCCAAGTCAGGATGGAGTGTGACTTGGAGGGGAAGGTGGAGGTGGTGGTGTTCCCATGCGCCTTCTGCCCTTGTCCTTCTAGGTGGTGGGGGTCGCGGGTTTGGAAATACCTAGCGACTAACAACGAGGCTGACATATAACTGGGTTTGCTTTGCAGTGCGAGTTGACCGGATTCCCTGGGTGGCTCCCGAGTGCATTGACCAACCAGAACACCTGGCTCTCGAATCAGACAAGTGGAGCTTTGGGACAACGTTGTGGGAGATATTCAGCGGAGGAGACCTCCCGCTCAGCAGCATGGAGCCCACGCGGGTAAGGAGAGTCCGCGTCCAGCTCCTCAACATCCTCAGCCATTCTTGTTCCACAATTAGTCACCAGCGAAGAACGGCAGGGGGCAACACCGGGGGAGTTCAACAACTGAAATTGTCCGACTTCTAAATACCAGAAAACCCCACAATAAAAACTCATCATATTTCGAGAATAGCAGCCCCTGTGTATATTATAGAGAATAGCAGCCCCTGTGTACATTATAGAGAATAGCAGTCCCGGTGTATATTATAGAGAATAGCAGCCCCTGTGTATATTATAGAGAATAGCAGCTCCTGTGTATATTATAGAGAATAGCAGCCCCTGTGTATATTATAGAGAATAGCAGCTCCTGTGTATATTATAGAGAATAGCAGCCCCTGTGTATATTATAGAGAATAGCAGCCGCTGTGTATATTATAGAGAATAGCAGCCCCTCTGTATATTATAGAGATTAGCAGTCCCCGTGTATATTATAGAGAATAGCAGCCCCTGTGTATATTATAGAGATTAGCAGTCCCCGTGTATATTATAGAGAATAGCAGTTCCTGTGTATATTATAGAGAATAGCAGTCCCTGTGTATATTATAGAGAATAGCAGCCCCTGTGTATATTATAGAGAATAGCAGCCGCTGTGTATATTATAGAGAATAGCGCCCCCTGTGTATATTATAGAGAATAGCAGTCCCTGTGTATATTGTAGAGAATAGCAGCCCCTGTGTATATTATAGAGAATAGCAGCCCCTGTGTATATTATAGAGAATAGCAGCCCCTGTATATATTATAGAGAATAGACGTCTCACTGCAATTATATAGGGCCCTGGTGAGACGGCACCTGGAGTATTGTAAGAACAAACATAAGAACATAAGAAATAGGAGCAGGAGTAGGCCATACGGCCCCTCGAGCCTGCTCCGCCATTTAATAAAATCATGGCTGAACTGATCGTGGACTCAGCTCCACTTCCCTGCCCACTCCCCATAACTCCTTATTCCCTTATCTGTTAAGAAACTGACTATTTCTGTTTCAAATTTATTCAATGTCCCAGCTTCTACAGCTCTCTGAGGCAACGAATTCCACAGATTTACAACCCTCTAAGAGAAGAAATTTTTTCTCAGCTCAGTTTTAAATGGACAGCCCGTTATTCTAAGATCATGCCCCCTAGTTCTAGTCTCCCCCATCAGTGGAAACATCCTCTCTGCATCCACCTTGTCAAGCCCCCTCATAATCTTATACATTTCGATAAGATCACCTCTCATTCTTCTGAATTCCACTGAGTAGAGGCCCAACCTACTCAACCTTTCCTCATAAGTCAACCCCCTCATCTCCGGAATCAACCTAGTGCACCTTCTCTGAACTGTCTCCAAAGCAAGTATATCCTTTCGTAAATATGGAAACCAAACCTGCACGCAGTATTCCAGGTGTGGTCTCACCAATACCTTATATAGCTGTATATTATACAGTGTACAGTTTTGATCTCCTTACCTAAGGAAGGATACACTTGCCATCGAGGGAGTGCAACAAAGGTTCACCAGACTGATTCCTGGGATGGGGGGATTGTCCTATGAGGAGAGATTGAGGAGACTAGGCCTATATTCCCTAGAGTTTAGAAGAATGAGAGATGATCTCATTGAAACACACAACATTCTTACAGGGCTTGACAGGGTAGATGTTTCCTCTGGCTGGGGAGTCTAGAACCAGGGGTCACAGTCTCAGAATAAGGGGTCGGCCATTTAGGACTGCGATGAGGAGAAACTTCTTCACTCAGAGGGCTGTGAATCTTTGGAATTCTCTGGCCCAGAGGGTATGGAGGCTCAGTCTTTGAGTATATTCAAGACAGAGGTCGAAAGATTTTTGGATATTAAGGGAATCCAGGGATATGGGGACAGTGCAGGAAAGTAGAGTTGAGGTAGAAGATCAGCCATGATCTCATTAAATGGCGGAACAGGCTCGAGGGCCGAATGTCCAACTCCTGCTCCTATTTCTTATGTTCTTATGTAATTGTGTTTTCTATATTTCAAACATCTCCGCTCTTTTTTTATGTCTCATTTGTGATTCAGAAGCTCGAGTTTTATGAAGACCGCCTTCAGCTCCCTGCTCCCAGGTGGACAGAACTAGCCAACCTCATCAACCACTGCATGAACTACCAGCCCCACCTGCGGCCCTCCTTCAGGGCCATCATCAGAGAGCTCAACAGGCTCAACACGTCAGGTGAGCAGCTTCTGCAAGTCGCTGCAGTCCCGCTGCTGGAGGGCTATCAGATAGTCGGGGCCTCGTAGAAAAAACATTTGGGGATACGGGTGAAACGTCTGAAATCCGCCAACCTCGGGGCCAAGATCGTATCGGTTTTCGGATTTTGCCGGATTTTAGACCTCGCTGTTGGCGCTTCTCGCCACCTGCCGATTCTCCGATCCTCGCCACCCGCCGATCCACCAATCCTCACCACCCGCAGGTACAGCACGGGGTTAGATACAGAGTAAAGCTCCCTATACAC
Source organism: Pristiophorus japonicus (assembly GCF_044704955.1). NCBI lineage: Eukaryota > Metazoa > Chordata > Chondrichthyes > Pristiophoridae > Pristiophorus > Pristiophorus japonicus. Next base: position 7,088,715 of record NC_091994.1, read on the forward strand.
TGTCCCATCAAACACTCCCAGGGCAGGTACAGGGGGTTAGATACAGAGTAAAGCTCCCTCTACACTGTCCCCATCAAACACTCCCAGGGCAGGTACAGCACGGGGTTAGATACAGAGTAAAGCTCCCTCTACACTGTCCCATCAAACACTCCCAGGGCAGGTACAGGGGGTTAGATACAGAGTAAAGCTCCCTCTACACTGTCCCCATCAAACACTCCCAGGGCAGGTACAGCACAGGATTAGATACAGAGTAAAGCTCCCTCTACACTGTCCCATCAAACACTCCCAGGGCAGGTACAGCACGGGTTAGATACAGAGTAAAGCTCCCTATACACTGTCCCATCAAACACTCCCAGGGCAGGTACAGCACGGGATTAGATACAGAGTAAAGCTACACTGTCCCCATCAATGTGTCGCAACCCAATCTCTGAAGAGTGCCCTCTGTGGCCTGAATGAGATTGACAAGTTAGAACTATTTGGTGCCAAATTAGAGGCAGTTTTACACTGTTCTGAAACAGGGTTGAGAGATAAACCGTATTTCACAATACCCTCCGCAGACAAAGAAGATTTGCATCACATTAGTTTGGGTTGGAATCGAACAAGGCCCTAAAGGTGAAAGGTCGGTGTCTGGCCCTGCATCAATCACCCAGTTGCTAATCCAATCACTGTCGTGTTGCAGATTATGAACGGCTGTGTGACCTGTCCCCTGGCGAGCTCCCGAATACAGATGCCTTCTGGCACTTTGTCGACATCAGGAAACAGGATGATCCCAGTTTCTTTGAAGAGAGGCACCTTAAATTCATCTCGATATTGGGCAAGGTAGTATTAATATTGTACTCAAAGAAAGAAATGAAGACTTGCATTTCTATAGCAGCTTTCACAACCACCATCATTCCCAAAGCACTTTACAGACAATGCAATATAGTCACTGTTGTAATGTAGGAAACGCGGCAGGCAGCTTGCGCACAGCAAGCTCCCACAAACAGAAATGTGATAATGGCCCGATAACCGGTTTTAGTGCTATTGATTGAGGGATAAATAATGGGCAAGACACCGGGGATAACTCCCCTGATCATCTTTGAAATAGTGCCATGGGATCTTTTACGCCCACCTGAGAGGGCAGACAGGACCTCAGTTTAACGTCTCATCCGAAAGACGGCACCTCCGACAGTGCGGCACTCCTTCAACACTGCATTGGAGTGTCAGCCTAGATTTTTATGCTTAGATATCTGGAGCAGGGCTTGAAGCTTCTGACTGAGAGATGGGAGTGCTACCCACTGAGCCATGGCTGACACTGAAGGAGAGGGTTACGTAGAAACATAGAAAATAGGAGCAGTAGTAGGCCATTCAGCCCTTCAAGTCTGCACTGCCATTCAATATGATCATGGCTGATCCTCTATCTCAGCACCATATTCCCGCTTTCTCCCCATACCCCTTGATGCCTTTTGTATCTAGAAATCTATCTATCTCCTTCTTAAATATATTCGATGACTTGGACTCCACAGCCTTCTGTAAATTCCACAGGTTCACCATCCTCTGAGTGAAGACATTTATCCTCATCTCAGTCCTAAATTCCCTACCCTGTATTGTCGTTAGATGTGAGCATGAAGGTCACCTTTCAAATTCCTGGTGTAGCTGAACTCAACTCATTTATATAGCGCCTTTCACGTCCTCAGGATGTTCCAAAGAGCTTTACAGCCAATGAAGTGTTTTGGAAGTCTAGTCACTGCTGAAATATGGTGGCAGCCAATGTGTGCGCACAGCAAGATCCCACAAACAGCCGTGAGATAAATGACCAGATCACTCGCTTTAATGATGTTGGTTCAGAGACACGTGTTGGTCTAAAGGCACCTTCTTGCAATAATGCCGTGGAATCTTTCACATCCACCTGAGGTGCCAGACTCGGTTTCACGTCTCATCCGACAAACAGCACCTCTGACACATCTTTTTTATGTTCCCCTTGGGTTTTTCCTCCCAGGTGTTTTAAAAAAATTTATTCTTCACAGATGTGGGCGTCGCTGGCAAGGCCAGCATTTATTGCCCGTCCCTAATTGCCCCTCAAGGAGGAGCTGGTGAGCCACCATTACCGAGGGCAGTTAAGAGTGAACCACATTGCTGTGGGTCTGGAGTCACATATAGGCCAGACCGGGTAAGGGCAGCAGATTTCCTTCCCTAAAGGGCATAAATGGACCAGATGGGTTTTTGCAACAATCCAGTTGTTTCATGGTCACCGTTACTGATATTAACTTTTTATTCCAGATTTATTTATTAACTGAATTTAAATTCCCCAGCTGCCATGGTGGGATTTGAACTCACGGCCCAGAAATCTCGGCCTCCCCAGTTCTGTACGGAGTGTCTACGGACCCGGGAAGGCATCGCCAAAGCCGGTTTTCAGCGCACAATAGGCATTGGCTGAAAACCAGCTTTTCCGATCTGTTGAGCTGGAGCTAGACAGATCCTTCACATATCGGGAGCGAGGACATTCGCACGGGCAAGATTGCGGGATTTACCCGTATCCTGCCCAGCAAATGTCCTCAAAACTCTTGCGCCTGCTAAAACCAGGCGCATAGCTTACTGTTACAGGCGTAAGAGTTTTAAAACACACAAAAACATAGTAAAATAAAATTATAAAAACACATTTTATAGTTAAAATCCCTCCTCACTACGGTAAGTTTATTTTAAACCATAATTAATTTTTTTTTAAATTGGAAAAGTATATATTTTTAAAATATATAAATAACTTTAATTTAAATTAATAAAACTATGTGGTGTATTTTTTCTATTTTTTATTAATGTTTTGTGTGTTTCGGGGGGTGTTTCTCAGTCATAACACTGGGAACTCCAACTTACGGATTGGCCATTATTATGAATGAGAACATGCTTTACCTGATTGGCTGCCCAGAGCCATGTGACTGCAGCTCCCGCCCTGCGCACGTCCCGCTGTGCACGCGCTGCGACGCGCAGTCAGTGGAGGCCTCAGGACCGGGAACTCGCGTGGGTCGCAGCGGGATAAGGTAAGTGCGCATTATTTTTAAAACTTTTTTACCCGATCGCCCGCGGGAAGCGGCCTTCCGGGATTCCTGGGCCCATGTCTCCGGATCGTCAGTCCCGGCCTCTGGGTTACTGGCCCAGAGACGTAACCACCTGGGCTGCTGCTCCCGATGCTCGCAGCACTGTCCCGGGGATTAGTCGTTAATTCCTGGAGACCCCGGTGCAACCCTGCACGGTCAGCGACCCCTGTACGCACAGGCCCAGCTATCTCAGTCTCTCATGTTCCTCCACTGACAGGGAAACTTTGGCAGCGTGGAGCTGTGCCGCTACGATCCACTCGGAGACAACACGGGAGACCTGGTAGCCGTGAAAAAGTTGCAGCACAGCACAACCGAGCACCTTCGGGACTTTGAGCGAGAGATTGCGGTCGTCAAGAACCTGCACAGTGAATACATTGTGAAATACAAAGGCGTCTGCTACAGTGTCGGTGAGTGGGAATGTTTATCCAATTCTTTCTTTCCTTTATTCGTTAAGAAGTGCTTTTTGGAACTGGGAGTTCCATGCCTGCAATTGTGTTGAGTGCAGAATTGAGATGGAACAGCCAAGTTCCATACTCCAGGCTGGTGTAATGGGTTTGCTTCAAGGGTTCTTTGCTTAAGAATTCAGAGTAACACATTACTATTAAGAACTAGTTGGTTTATTAACAAAGGTTTAACAATCACACTACACATTACCGGTTCATCCACTAGGCTCACAACTGCATACCTCATCGAGGATGACCTAGACCCAACTGGCTGGGGTTTTATTGAGTCTTGCGAACATCATGTGACTGGCTAAGCCACTCACAATGCAACAGCTCTACAACTGTTTTAAAGTAACGATAATACCAGAGCCCCTTTATTAAAGGGACACCAGAAGTGACAAATTAATAAAAAAACAATCACATTAAAATTTGGTTGCCAGGGGGTGAAGATGCACTCCAGTCCCTCCGGCGCCCACCTCTCACGGAAGGCCGCGTGCGTACCGGTGGACACCGCTTGCTCCATCTCCAGGGACGCCATGGCTCGGATGTACACACGGAAGAGAGGCAGGCAGTCGGGCTGAACGACCCCCTCGACCGCCCGTTGCCTGGACCGGTTAATGGCTCCCTTGGCCATGCCCAGGAGCAGTCCTATGAGGAGGCCTTCCGACCGGCCCGCTCCTCTCCGCACAAGGACAACAGCTCCACAAACCAGTGAGCATACTCACAGGTGCATACATTACAGGTGGAAAAGCTCTTTTCCCAGAGCCCTGAAAATATTTCCCCTTCAAAATATCTCCAATTCCCCTTTTGAAAGTTACTATTGGTTCTGCTTCTGCTGCCCTTTCAGGCAGCACGTTGTGGATCACAACACTCGCTGCGTAAAAGTTTCTCCTCATTCCCCTTGTAAAGTCCTGTCCCCTCAGTACAGATTCACACGAGGCATGTAGTGAAGTCAAGGTCACTCTGGACCTGCACCTTTATTTCACAGCTCTGGAATGCTGCACTTGCCTGAGACCTGTCCTTATATACCTGTCTCTTGCAAGTGCACCCCTGGTGGTAAGGTATGCTGGTGGTTACAGGTCATATCTTATTACAGTCATGTATAGCATGTTAGGATACAGTTATATATAATAATGTAAGATACATGACATCACCCTCCCCCAAGGTCTTATTGTCTTTATAGGTTCAGTCTCTCAGGTGGTCTACGCTCTCACGTGGAGCGTCTGAGTTGTGGTTCAGTTGTTTGCCTTGGTGTCTGTTTTTCTTTGGGTGTGGTTGCTGGTATCTCGCCTGTCTGTTTCGATTGGTGTGATTGTTGTTGACTCGCCTGGGCTGTCTGTTGGGATTGCCCTTTCCTCAGGTTGTTCCCTCTGTCTGTCCACCAGGTGTGGTGCGAGTTCCACATTGTAGTCTGCCTCTGGTTCCGCAGTGTTGTTGGGAAATCTGCTTTTGACTTGTCTACATGCCTCCGGCAGGTTTTGCTATTGTCCATTTGTACTACCAGTAGCCTGTTTCCTTCCTTGCCCGTTACTGTCCCTGCAAGCCATTTGGGACCCCTGCCATAGTTTAGTACAAACGCTTTGTCCCCTATCCCATTCCATCTCCCCCTCGAATTTCTGTCATGGTACTCAGTCAGCTTACGGCGCTTTGCCTCAACGATTTCGTGCATGTCTGGGAGGATTAATGAGAGCCTTGTTTTTGAAGTCCTTTTCATCAACAGCTGTGCGGGGGGGGATCCCAGTCAGTGAGTGCGGATGAGATCTGTATGCCAGCAGCAGTCGCGACAGGCGACCCTGCAGCGTGGGACCTTGGATTTTAAGCATGCCTTGTTTAATGATTTGCACTGCTCTCTCTGCCTGGCCGTTGGAGGCCGGCTTGAACGGTGCCGTCTTGATGTGATTTATGCCGTGGTCAATTGTAAAGTCTTGGAATTCTGCACTGGTGAAGCAGGGACCATTGTCACTGACCAATATGTCAGGGATTCTGTGCGTTGCAAACATTGTTGCGAGGCTCTCCACAGTGGTGGAGGTTGTGCTCGAGTTTAAAATGGTGCATTCGATCCACTTTGAAAATGCATCTACAACTACAAGGAACATTTTGCCCATGAATGGGCCCGCATAGTCTACGTGCACCCGCGACCACGGTTTGGTAGGCCAGGGCCAGGGGCTCAATGGAGCCTCCCTGGGGGCATTGCTGAGTTGGGCACAAATGGTGCACCTTCGGACGCAGAGCTCCAAGTCCGCGTCAATACCAGGCCACCAGACGTGGGATCTGGCTATGGCCTTCATGAGAACGATCCCCGGGTGCTCGCGGTGGAGCTCCCGGACAAATGGCTCTCTGCCTCGCAGAGGCATGACTACTCGGCTGCCCCACATCAGGCAGTCTGCTTGTTGTGATAGCTCATGCATGCGCCTGTGAAAGGGTTTTAATTCCTCGGGGCAGGCATTGCGAGCCTCTGCCCAGTCACCGGTTAGGACACATCCTTTTACTAAGGATAACGTGGGGTCGCTGGCCATCCAAGCTCTGATTTGGCGAGCCGTCATGGGCGAACCTGTGGACTCAAAGGCATTGATTGCCTTGACTATCTCACAGTCCTGTTCATCAGACCCTTCCGTGGTCGCCAGGGGTAGCCTGCTGAGCGCGTTGGCACAGTTGTCTGTGCCTGGTCTGTGCCTTATTGTGTAGTTGTAGGACGCCAGCATGAGTGCCCACCGTTGAACTCGCGCCGAGGCGTTGGCATTTATTGCCTTGCTCTCGGATAGGAGGGACGTGAGGGGCTTGTGGTCGGTTTCTAACGCGAACTTGGCCCCGAAAAGGTATTGGTGCATCTTTTTGACACCGTACACGCACGGGAGCGCCTCCTTCTCTACCATTCCGTACCCGCACTCCGCCCGCGAAAGTGACCTGGAGGCATAAGCTATTGGTTGTAATTTACCCGCACTATTGACATGTTGCAAAACGCACCCGACCCCATACGCTGACGCATCGCATGTGAGAACTAGCTTTTTACCTGGGTCAAAGAAAGTCAAAACACTGTTGGAACACAGAAGGTTGCGTGCCTTATTGAAGGCGCGTTCCTGGGCGTCCCCCCAAAACCAATCGCACCCCTTCCTGAGTAGCACGTGGAGAGGCTCCAGCAGTGTGCTTAAGTTCTGCATAAAGTTCCCAAAGTAATTGAGTAGCCCGAGAAAGGCGCGCAGTTCTGAGACATTCCGGGGCCTGGGTGCCAGGCGAATTGCTTCTGTTTTGGACTCTGTTGGACGGATTCCATCAGCGGCAATCCTTCTGCCCAAAATTCAACCTCGGGTGCAAGAAACAGGCACTTGGATTTCTTGACTCGTAGGCCTACCCGATCCAACTGCTTTAGTATTTCCTCCAAATTACGGAGATGGGAGTCGGTGTCCCTGCCCGTGATAAGTATGTCGTCTTGAAATACAATTGTCCCCGGTATGGACTTGAGCAGACTCTCCATGTTGCGCTGGAATATGGCAGCTGCCGACCTGATGCCGAATGGGCATCGATTATACATGAAAAGGCCTCGATGTGTGTTGATGGTGGTGAGTAGCTTGGATTCCTCGGTCAATTCTTGCGTCATATACGCAGATGTGAGGTCTAATTTTGAGAAAAGTTTACCTCCAGCCAATGTGGCAAATAAGTTCTCCGCTCTGGGCAGCGGGTACTGGTCCTGTAGGGAGACTCTGTTTATGGTAGATTTGTAATCCCCACAGATTCGTACGGATCCATCAGGCTTCATGACTGGGATGATGGGACTTGCCCAGTCGCTAAATTCCACAAATGATATAATGACTTCCCGCAGAAGCCTGTCTAGTTCGTGTTCAATCTTTTCCCTCATCACATTGGGTACAGCTCTGGCCTTGTGATGGACCGGTCTAGCATCCTGTGTGATGTAGATTTTGACTTTGGCCCCTTTGAATGTGCCCACACCTGGCTGAAAGAGATGTTCAAATCACTTTATAACTGTTGAGCAGGAGGTCCGTTCCTTTAATGACATGGCATGGACATCATCCCATTTCCAGTTTAGTTTTGCCAGCCAGCTTCTCCCCAGCAGTGCTGGGGGGTCTCCAGGGACAATCCACAGGGGAAGTCGGTTCACTGTCCCTTTGTGTGTGACAGAGAGCATGGCGCTGCCGAGGACTGGTACGATTTCTTTGGTATAGGTCCTTAGTGTGGTGTCGACCCTTGTGAGTTATGGTCTGTCTCTTTTATGCGGCCACAGTTCAAATTGTTGAGCGCCCATGAGAGATTGACTCGCTCCCGTATCCAGCTCCATGTTGACAGATATCCCGTTGAGTAGGACCCTCATCATTATAGGAGGCGTCCTGTCGTAGGAGCAGCGGCCATTGATCGTGTTGACCTGCTGTACATCGGTGTCCCGGGTACTGTCCCCTCTTCTGGTCCGCTTTCCGACCCATCCGATTCGTATACCAGCCGAACTGCCGTTTTTTTGCACATGCGGGCCAAATGCCCTGTATATTCACAATTTCTGCAAACAGCCTGCTGAAATCGACATCCCCTTGCCGAGTGCCCACCCCCACACCTCCAGCACAGACCTGTTCCATTGTTCAAAGTGTTCCCAAAGAATGAGCTGCGTCTGGCTGATCTCTCTTGAGCTTCTCTCAGTTTGTAGTTGATTGCTCGCATTGTGGGTTGATGAGGTGTGAACGGCCGTTCCTGTGGCCCTTGATGGCTTCTGCCTGCTGTCGAGAGCCTGTTCTGCCGGTTTTGTCTGTGTGTGGGGGTAGCAGCTTGTTTAGTGCTGTGAACTTCTTGTTCCGATATTTCGTTAGTTGTCGTACCTGCATTGTAAATCAACCTCGTTTCTTCTTCCCCTACCAAGAATGTCTGTGCAACCAGTGCTGCTGCCTCTAAGGTCAGGTTCTTGGTCTCTATGAGCTTTCAGAATATGCCTGCGTGGCCTATTCCTTCAATGAAAAAGTCTCTCAGCATTTCTCTCCTCAGTTCATCAGAGAATTCACATAAACTAGCCAACCTCCGAAGTTTCGCCACGAAGTCGGGTATGCTCTGGCCCACACAGCGTCTGTAGTTGTAGAACCTGTGTCTGGCCATGTGTAGGCTGCTCGCTGGCTTCAGGTGGTCTCTTACCAGTGTGCTCAATTCTTCAAACGACTTGCTTGCTGGTTTCTCGGGTGCCAACAGATCCTTCATTAAAGCGTATGTTTTCGAGCCACAGCTGGTCAAGAGATGGGCTCTTCTCTTGTCTGCCTTATCGTCACCTAACTAGTCTTTGGTTACAAAACTTTGCTGGAGCCTTTCTATAAAGTCCTCCTAATTGTCTCCCGCATTGTACTTTTCATCTGATCCGTTGTTCGCCATTCTGTGGATTCTGCAATCGTCGCCACTGTAAAGTCCTGTCCCCTCAGTACAGATTCACACGAGGCATGTAGTGAAGTTAAGGTCACTCTTGACCTGCCCCTTTTATTTCACAGCTCTGGAATGCTGCACTTGCCTGAGACCTGTCCTTATATACCTGTCTCTTGCAAGTGCACCCCTGGTGGTAAGGTATGCTGGTGGTTACAGGTCATATCTTATTACAGTCATGTATAGCATGTTAGGATACAGTTATATATAATAATGTAAGATACATGACATCTTCCGCTGCTCTTTCAGGCAGCATGTTCCAGATCACAACACTCGCTGCGTAAAAGTTTCTCCTCAACCCCCCTCTGGTTCTTTTGTCAATTATCTTACGTCTGTACCCTCTTGTAACCGACCACCCCTGCCCCCGGGAACAGTTTCTCCCTGCCTACTCTATCAAAATGCTTCAGAATTTTAAACATCGCCATCAAATCTCCCCGTAGCCTTCTCTGCTCTTAAGGAGAACAATTCCAGCTTCTCCAGTCTCTCCGGATATCTGAAGTTAAAATGATGTATTTCCCTTACCTGGAGCAATGCCGATTTAACCCTTCACATGCTGATTCTAACAGCACAGAAACACAGGTCGAAAAATGCAGCAAGGCATAAATCCATTTTGCCGCAGGCCTATTTGATCGCAGTGTTACATAAGAACATAAGAAATAGGAGCAGGAGTAGGTCATACGGCCCCTCGAGCCTGCTCCGCCATTTAATACGATCATGGCTGATCCGATCATGGACTCAGGTCCACTTCCCTGCCCACTCTCCATAACCCCTTATTCCCTTATCGTTTCAGAAACTGTCTATTTCTGTCTTAAATTTATTCAATGTCCCAACTTCCACAGCTCTCTGAGGCAGCAAATTCCACAGATTTACAACCCTCTGAGAAGAAATTCCTCCTCATCTCAGTTTGGCTAAATAATGCCAGTCTTTAGTATTATAAGTCATAGGAACAGGAGGAGGCCATTCAGCCCCTCGACCCTGTTACCATAGGAACAGGAGGAGGCCATTCAGCCCCTCGACCCTATTACCATAGGAACAGGAGGAGGCCATTCAGCCCCTCGAGCCTGTTCCGCCATTCAGTGAAATCATGGCTAATCTGCGATCTAACTCCATATACCCGCCTTTGCCTCCTATCCCTTAATACCTTGGGTGAACATAAATCTATTAATCTCAGATTTAAAATTAACAATTGATCTCGCATCAATTGCCGTTTGCGGAAGAGAGTTCCAAACATCCACCACCCTTTGTGTGTAGACGTGTTTCCTAATGTCACTCCTGAAAGGTCTGGCTCTAATGTTTAGACTATGCCCCCAGTCCGAGACTCCCCAACCAGCGGAGAATAGTCTCCCTCCATCTGTTCCTCTTATTGGGGGGAAATTCTAGTCGGAGGCTGCCTTCAGACGAATGCCTCCGACCTGGAAAAATGTTGCCAAAGGAACTGGCAGTCCCGGAGGTGCCTGCGATTGCGGTCGGAGGCCTTGGTTCGATGTGCAGCGTGTGGGGAGGTGACTTCCCCGTCCGTAGGGAAATGCTGGAGGCACGTGGGCCTGGGCCACCAATCACTGGGCAGTACTCTCATTGATAATAATGGGAACTCCGTTTGTTCGAGATCCCATTAGTATCAATGAGAAAAACCTCCTAAAGCATCGAAACACAGCATAATAAATGGAAAAAAAAACAACTCACATATTTAAAATTAATTGAAATTAAAGTTAATTAAATGTTTTAGAAAAAAAAAATGTTTTTGATATTTTTAGTGTGTTTTAATAAGGTTTAAAATTATCTTACCTTAATGGACAGAGTTTTTTTTAACATAAAAATGTATGACTACGTTTCATTTTTAAAACTCCTACACTGGCAAAAGTAAGCTATGTGCCTGCTTTTACCAGGCGTAAGAGTTTGAAGGACATTACCCAAATAGCCCAATCTCTCCCGCACGGATGTTCTCCCAGGAGTGCGGAGGATCAGTACGGAGAAATCTGGACAAAGTGGAAAAGCCGGTTTTTGGCGCGTGCACATCACGCCCCGAGGACCAGCTTCTGCGAGGCCTCGCTGGGTCCGTGCGCACTCTATACGCACCCGGCCAGGCCGGAACTTTCGATATTACATCTTGAAAAAAAAATTCTGAAGGCTGTAGAGGGAAGCAAAGGCTGATGGGCATCAGAAGTCCCACAGTTTGGAGACCCCATGAGAAGGTGATGGTTCAATAAGTCTTGATTTCAACACAGCGAGGGTTGAGTGTGAAGCAAGAGCGTGTGGGATGGTATTCGAGGAAGAATGGGAGAGGATTGCAGTTGCATCGATAGAAAGTAGAAAAAGACAAGAGAAAGATTACAAGCAGGGAGGGTTTCGAAAATAGAGGTGAGGGAAGGATTCCTCAGTGATAATTCTCCAATAAAGATGAAAATCTGTGTTCTCATTTCTACGCGTTGAGTGATTCAGCAGTGCGACACGCCCATGTAACACCTCTTGTGTCAGAAATAACTGTTGTTTTATTCCCACAGGGCGCAGGAACCTGAGACTGATCATGGAGTACCTGCCATATGGAAGTCTGCGCGATTACCTGCAAAAGAACAAGCACAGGCTGGATCACAAAAAGCTCCTGCTGTACGCCTCACAAATATGTAAGGTAAGGAGGCCAAAGGCCAGAGGGTTGGACTTGCATGGCGTGGCCGTTCATTACACTGCGTGATACAGTGGGCAGCGCAATCGCCTCCGAGTCAGAAGGGTGCGGGTTCAAGTCCCACTCCAGGCACAAAAATCCAGGCTGACGCCCCCAGTGCAGTACTGAGGGAGTGCTGCACTGTCGGGGGTGCCATCTTTCGGATGAGACGATAAACCGAGGCCCCGTCTGCTCTCTCAAGCGGACGTAAAAGATCCCATGTCACTATTTTGAAGAAGAGCAGGGGAGTTATCCCCGGTGTCCTGTGCCAATATATATCCCTCAATCAACATCACGAAAAACAACAGATTATCTGGTCATTATCACGTTGCTGTTTGTGGGAGCTTGCTGTGCCCAAGTTGGCTGCCGTGTTTCCCACGTTACAACAGTGACTACACTTGAAAAATACTTCATTGGCTGTAAAGAGCTTTGGGATGTCCGGTGGTCGTGAAAGGCGCTATATAAATTGTTATGTCTTGGATAAAGAGTCAGACTAGATACTGAAAGCTCAAAGTATCCAGTGATCGTAGTCCTTTACTCCAGATCTCAGAGTGCCTCTCCAGTCTATGAGGCCTCCTTTTATACAGGTGCTCCCAAGGGATTGTGGGATCCCTTCGGACTCCAGGGGATAAGCCCCCTGATAGTTAGACGTGGTAATTACAGGTTTACATACATAACAGAAATGATTTGAGTTGACATACCATCAATTGCCTTTTGCATGTAGAAGTGTTTCCTAACTTCACTCCAGAAAGGCCCAGCTCTAATTTTTGGCCATAGGGGCTGAAATTGGTGGCCTTACCGCCGGCTGCCGCCGAGTGTTTTGGGCGGTCTCCCCACGGTGTCAGATTCCTCTTGGTCTCCCGCTGGCGGGAGGGGAGTACCGCCGGGAACCCGCCCGCTGACGCCCGCTGATGGGCAAGTCGCGTAAGTGGCCTCCCGTCCGTCAAGCTGCCATATTGGTGCGGCGGGAGTCGGCGGCAGCGGGGGAAGGGCCGCCGCGTGGAGGCAGGTCTAACCCCGACGGTAAGTGAGAAGACCTGCAAAAAAAAGGTCAGTGAACTTCTCTTAATTTTTTTTTCCCACCGATTTATCTGTATGTAGAAACATAGAAAATAGGTGCAGGAGTAGGCCATTCGGCCCTTCGAGCCTGCACCGCCATTCAATGAGTTCATGGCTGAACATGCAACTTCAGTACCCCATTCCTGCTTTCTCGCCATACCCCTTGATCCCCCTAGTAGTAAGGACTTCATCTAACTCCTTTTTGAATATATTTAGTGAATTGGCCTCAACAACTTTCTGTGGTAGAGAATTCCACAGGTTCACCACTCTCTGGGTGAAGAAGTTTCTCCTCATCTCAGTCCTAAATGGCTTACCCCTTATCCTTAGGCTGTGACTCCTGGTTCTGGACTTCCCCAACATCGGGAACATTCTTCCTGCATCTAACCTGTCTAAACCCGTCAGAATTTTAAACGTTTCTATGAGATCACCTCTCATTCTTCTGAACTCCAGTGAATACAAGCCCAGTTGATCCAGTCTTTCTTGATAGGTCAGTCCCACCATCCCGGGAATCAGTCTGGTGAATCTTCGCTGCACTCCCTCAATAGCAAGAATGTCCTTCCTCAGGTTAGGAGACCAAAACTGTACACAATACTCCAGGTGTGGCCTCACCAAGGCCCTGTACAACTGTAGCAACACCTCCCTGCCCCTGTACTCAAATCCCCTCGCTATGAAGGCCAACATGCCATTTGCTTTCTTAACCGCCTGCTGTACCTGCATGCCAACCTTCAATGACTGATGTACCATGACACCCAGGTCTCTTTGCACCTCCCCTTTTCCTAATCTGTCACCATTCAGATAATAGTCTGTCTCTCTGTTTTTACCATCAAAGTGGATAACCTCACATTTATCCACATTATACTTCATCTGCCATGCATTTGCCCACTCACCTAACCTATCCAAGTCACTCTGCAGTCTCATAGCATCCTCCTCGCAGCTCACACTGTCACCCAACTTAGTGTCATCCGCAAATTTGGAGATACTACATTTAATCCCCTCGTCTAAATCATTAATGTACAATGTAAACAGCTGGGGCCCCTGAAGGTGTTTTTTTGGTGAAGATTTTTATTTTTATCTGTTCCCCCCCCTCACCGCCCACCCCCCCCGGGCCCGACTCAATCCTCGACAGGACTTGGGCGGCAAGCTCGTTTGCCGCCGAGATCGGGAGCTTCCGCCCGCTGCCGCCCAGATTGACGGCGTAAGTCGTTATTTTGCCACCGGTCACTCGCCGGTCCTTTGACCAAGTTCGGCCCAATGTCCCTCAGTCCTAAACTCCCCAAACAGCAGAAATAGCTTCTCTCTATTTACCCTATCTGTTCGCCTTAATATCTTGAAAAAAAAGTCTTAAGGCAGTCGGTTGCTCCCAGTTGGTAGATTTTTTTCAAAATTCTTTATTCGTTAGAAAGAAAGACTTGTATTTATATAGCGCCTTTCACGACCACCGGACATCTCAAAGCGTTTTACAGCCAATGAAGTACTTTTGGAGTGTAGTCACTGTTGTAATGTGGGAAACGCAGCAGCCAATTTGCGCACAGCAAGCTCCCACAAACAGCAATGTGATAATGACCAGATAATCTGTTTTTGTTATGTTGATTGAGGGATAAATATTGGCCCCAAGACACCGGGGATAACTCCCCTGCTCTTCTTTGAAATAGCACCATATGATCTTTTATGTCCACCTGAGAGAGCAGACGGGGCCTCGGTTTAATGTCTCATCCGAAAGATGGCACCTCCGACAGTGCGGCGCTCCGTCAGTACTGCCCCTCCGACAGTGCGGCGCTCCGTCAGTACTGCCCCTCCGACAGTGCGGCGCTCCCTCAGTACTGCCCCTCCGACAGTACGGCGCTCCCTCAGTACTGCCCCTCCGACACTGCGGCGCTCCCTCAGTACTGGCCCTCCGACAGTGCGGCGCTCCCTCAGTACTGGCCCTCCGACAGTGCGGCGCTCCCTCAGTACTGCCTCTCCGACAGTGTAGCACTCCCTCAGTGCTGCCCCTCCGACAGTGCAGCGCTCCCTCAGTACTGCCACTCCGACAGTGCGTGCGCTCCCTCAGTACTGCCCCTCCGACAGTGGAGCACTCCCTCAGTACTGCCCCTCCGACAGTACGGCGCTCCCTCAGTACTGCCCCTCCGACAGTGCGGCGCTCCCTCAGTACTGCCCCTCCGACAGTACGGCGCTCCCTCAGTACTGCCCCTCCAACACTGCGGCGCTCCCTCAGTACTGGCCCTCCGACAGTGCGGCGCTCCCTCAGTACTGGCCCTCCGACAGTGCGGCGCTCCCTCAGTACTGCCTCTCCGACAGTGTAGCACTCCCTCAGTGCTGCCCCTCCGACAGTGCAGCGCTCCCTCAGTACTGCCACTCCGACAGTGCGTGCGCTCCCTCAGTACTGCCCCTCCGACAGTGCGGCGCTCCCTCAGTACCGCCCCTCCGACAGTGCAGCACTCCCTCAGCACTGCCCCTCCGACAGTGCAGCGCTCCCTCAGTACTGCCCCTCCGACAGTGCGGCACTCCCTCAGTACTGCCCCTCCGACAGTACGGCGCTCCCTCAGTACTGCCCCTCCGACAATACGGCGCTCCCTCAGTACTGCCCCTCCGACACTGCGGCGCTCCCTCAGTACTGCCCCTCCGACAGTGCGGCACTCCCTCAGCACTGCCCCTCCGACAGTACGGCGCTCCCTCAGTACTGCCCCTCCGACAGTGCGCGCTCCCTCAGTACTGCCCCTCCGACAGTGCAGAACTCCCTCAGTACTGCCTCTCCGACAGTGCGGCTCTCCCTCAGTACTGCCCCTCCGACAGTACGGCGCTCCCTCAGTACTGGCCCTCCGACAGTACGGCGCTCCCTCAGTACTGCCCCTCCGACAGTGCGGCTCTCCCTCAGTACTGCCCCTCCGACAGTGCGGCACTCCCTCAGTACTGCCCCTCCGACAGTGCGGCACTCCCTCAGTACTGCCCCTCCGACACTGCGGCGCTCCCTCAGTACTGGCCCTCCGACAGTGCGGCGTTCCCTCAGTACTGCCCCTCCGACAGTGCAGCACTCCCTCAGTACTGCCCCTCCGACAGTGCGGCTCTCCCTCAGTACTGCCCCTCCGACAGTGCGGCACTCCCTCAGTACTGCCCCTCCGACAGTGCGGCACTCCCTCAGTACTGCCCCTCCGACACTGCGGCGCTCCCTCAGTACTGGCCCTCCGACAGTGCGGCGTTCCCTCAGTACTGCCCCTCCGACAGTGCATGCGCCAGCCCGGGGCACAAATCGCGAGGTGCGGCACTAACCACACCACCCCTCTCCCCCCACACATCCAGGGGCAACTTCCCGGGAGGTGCTATCGACCCCTTCCCCCCAGGCGATAACTTTGTTTCACCGCCCCCCCTCCGGAGTTGCTAATGGGGCTATAAAAAGGGCAACTTTGCCCCCTTTATTTTTTCAAGCACATAGTTTATATTATTGCCCCGATGACTTTTCTCCCAGTGTCCGCCCGGGAGAATTCCTGGAAACACCAGGGCAATCCGGGAGGGTTAGCAACCCTTATTCTGCCCCAGGTGCTTTTGGAGATCGGTTAACTTTCTCTAAGAAGGCAGCAACGTTGAAATGCTCCGATCCGCACAGCTCCCAACGTGACAACTCTTTCTGTTCCTTTTTGAAAGGGAATGGAATACCTTGGCTCCAAACGCTATGTGCACAGGGACCTGGCAACACGGAACATCCTGGTCGAAAGCGACACCTGTGTGAAAATCGGTGACTTCGGACTGACCAAGATTCTGCCTGGAGACAAGGATTATTACAAAGTGCTGGAGCCCGGGGAGAGCCCCATCTTTTGGTAAGAGCAGTCGATGTTGTGCGTGGACAATGAGGGCGCCTCTTGATGACTCAGTGAGTTACTGCACAGGGTTAAGAACATAAGAAATAGGAGCAGGAGTAGGCCATACGGCCCCTCGAGCCTGCTCCGCCATTTAATACGATCATGGCTGATCCGATCATGGACTCAGCTCCACTTCCCCGCCCGCTCCCCATAACCCCTTATTCCCTTATCGGTTAAGAAACTGTCTATTTCTGTCTTAAATATATTCAATGACCCAACTTCCCCAGCTCTCTGAGGCAGCAAATTCCACAGATTTACAACCCTCCGAGAGAAGAAATTCCTCCTCATCTCAGTTTTAAATGGGTGGATTATGCCCCCTAGTTCTAGTCTCCCCCATCAGTGGGTATGGTTGCTCCTTGGTTTGACTGTTGAGGACTGCTGTGTAACGAAAGATCGAAATGTTATCGGGCTGGAAATTTCCCTCCGTGCCCGCTCGGAGCTGACAATTCGAATTAAATGGAGAGCTACCGCCAGAATAGATGGGGCGGAGGATGGATCGAAATTCGGCCGGTGCACAGGGCGGTGTTGGGGGATGGGAGCAGGGCGGAAGGCGGGCGTTGTCGTTTAGCGCCACGCTGAGCACTTCGGCGCGGCACCTATGGCGTCGGCGCGAGGCGGACACGCCGCGCTAACGCCTAGCAACGCCCCCTCCAATTTCCCCCATGGGGCGGTGAGGGGTCGGAACGGGGGTCGCTGTGCATGCTCTAGCCTGGGGCTAATGACACATGGCCCCCCCCCAAACCTCTGGGGCAATTTCCCGGGAAGTGCTATCCCTTCCCCCGGGCAACAACCTTGTTTCGCCCCCCCGCCCCTCGCCCCTCCCCCCATCCCCCACCCCCCCCAGACCACCAGGGAAGGTTTCGGCCGGACCAGCGGTCTGGGACCCAAAGGGACGGTGTCGGGCTGCCTGTTGGTGGCCTGGCCGAACCCACGGCCGCCATTATCGGCCGACTGCAGAGTCTGCCGACAATTAAATTAAAATGGCGGCGCGCATCGCTTGTAGAGGCTGTAACGGGCCTTAAAAAGGGGGCAATTTTGGTCCCTGTAGCTTTATTACACCTCTGAGAATACTCTCCACTTGCCTGGATGAGTTGCTGCTCCAACAACACTCAGGAAGCTCGACACCATCCAGGACAAAGCAGCCGCTTGATTGGCTCCCCATCCACCACCTTAAACACTCACTCCCTCCACCACCGGCACACCGTGGCTGCAGTGTGCACCGTCTACTGAGAAAGGAAATTAAAATAATCAAATTTGAAAAAGTATCGCACTCTGGTATATTTTGCTGGTAACCTCTTGACCAGCACTGGTGAGGTTTCTCCAACCGCACCTCCCAAACCCACGGCCTCTATCTCCTAGAAGGACAAGGGCAGCAGGCGCATGGGAACACCACCACCTCCACGTCCCCCTCCCAGTCACACACCATCCCGACTTGGAAATATATCGGCCGTTCCTTCACCGTCGCTGGGTCACAATCCTGGAACTCCCTCCCTAACAGCACTGTGGGAGCACCTTCACCACACGGGACTGCAGCGGTTCAAGAAGGCGGCTCACCACCACCTTCTCGAGGGGCGATTAGGGACGGGCAGTAAATGCCGGCCTTGCCAGCGACGCCCACATCCCGTGAAGGATTTTGTAAAAAATCCTGCCAACTTGACAACGTTGTGTAGAACGTCCAGACCGCATTGTTTTTTATCGAACTCCCTTTGTGTTTAGGTATGCTCTGGAATCTCTGACTGACAGCAAGTTTTCCAGAGAGTCGGATGTGTGGAGCTTCGGTGTCGTGCTTTACGAGTTGTTCACGTACAGCGATCGGAGCAGGAGTCCGCCAATGGTGAGGAGGAGACGGAGCCATCGGTCGTGGCCAGCTGCTGCCACGCTTGGGCTTCAGTCGCGATCAGCGATAGATCTTGGCTTTACGTGACAAATCTGTGGTTTGTCAAAATGTGGCGATCCTTCCATCCCTCTGTCTTGTAGAATCATAGAATAGTTACAGCACCGAAGGAGGCCACTTGGCCCATCGCGTCTGCGATGGCTCTTTCGAAGAACATAAGAAATAGGAGCAGGAGCCGGCCATCTGGCCCCTCGAACCTGCTCCGCCATTCAATAAGATTATGGCTGAAGTGATCTTGGCCTCAACTCCACATCCCTGTCCGCTCCCCATAACCCTTGACCCCCTTGTCGTTCAAAAGAGCAATCCAGCTAGTCCTACTCCCCCCCGCTCTTTCCCCATATCCCTGCAATTTTTTTCTCCTTCAAGTATTTATCCAACTCTCTTTTCAAAGCCTCGATTGAGTCCGCCACCCTCTTAGGCAGCGCATTCCAGATCCTAACCACTCGCTGCGTAAAAAGGTGTTTCCTCGTGTCGCCTTTGGTTCTTCTGCCAATCACCTTAAACCCGTGTCCTCTGGTTCTCGACCCTTCCACCAATGGGAACAGTTTCACTCTCTATCTACTCTGTCCAGACTCCCTCATGATTTTGAACACCTCGATCAAATCTCCTCTCAACCTTCTCTGCACCAAGGAGAACAACCCCAGCTTCTCCAGTCTGTCCACGTAACTGTAATCCTTTATCTCCATGGGCACGAACAGGAGGCTCAAATGACCCCAATTTCTCCCCCTGAGTTTCGATTAGAAATGTGGACACAGGAATTTTACAATGGAAAACGTTGACACTGCGATATAGTCTTCACGACATCACAAACACACACACATACAAGATGGCGCTACAGGAACTTGTCAGGTGACCTTGTCACATGATCCTTTTATTGTCTTTACACCAGCAGTTGCATTACCTCACTAGTCCAGTAGATGGAGCTCTATATTACAGACACCGAGGTGTGACTAAAACACGGCAACAGGAGGTAAAGACTTGCAGACAGAAAGTGTGTCCAGACACAAGAAGATCTCTTTGTATTGGGATTAGTGAGGAAACCAGTTGAAGTTATGGTGCAGGACAGCACTAAGACTGGGAAAGGGGGAAAGTCCCAGTAGTGGGTGGGTTATGCCAAGTTTGGTGTTTAAGAATCTTTGGACGGTAGAAGGGCCCAGGGCGAGAATACATTGCATTAGGAGGCGCTCTTGATTACGACCCGTTGAGATTGAGTGAAGAGGAGTAACGTGTAAGGCTGCCCGCGGGAACAAGGGAGGAAAGTTTGGAGACGGCCGAGAATCAAAGTAACGTTCCTTTTCCATTTCTTTTTTTTAAAGGAGTTTCTGCAGATGATTGGTTCAGACAAGCAGGGCCAGATTGTCTTCCAGATGCTTGAGGTCCTGAAAACCAAGCGCCTCCCACCACCACAGGACTGTCCCAGAGAGGTAAGGAGGTGCCAGGGGTGTCCAGGTTGCGGTCGAACTCCGGGCCCGCCGGTTGTGGGGCGGTGACAGGGGCAGAGTGCTGATTTTAACGCCGGGCGGGAGGTGCTGCCTCAAACTCTGCAATTTTCCGCCCAAAGGTGAGAGAGTAGCACTAACCATGGCGTCGCACGCTCACCCACGGGGGGTTGTGGGGCTGGGGGAGATTACAGAGATCAGGAGGGGCGAGGGCCATGGAGGGATTTCAAAACAAGGATGATCATTTTGAAATCGAGGCGTTGCTTAACCGGGAGCCAATGTAAGTCAACGAGCACAGGGGGTGATGGGTGAGCGGGACTCAGTGCGAGTTAGGACACGGGTCAGCGAGCGCAGGGGGTGATGGGTGAGCGGGACTCGGTGCGAGTTAGGACACGGGTCAGCGAGCACAGGGGGTGATGGGTCAGCGGGACTCGGTGCGAGTTAGGACACGGGTCAGCGAGCACAGGGGATGATGGGTGAGCGGGACGCGGTGCGAGTTAGGACACGGGTCAGCGAGCACAGGGGTTGATGGGTGAGAGGAACTCGGTGCAAGTTAGGACACGGGTCAGCGAGCACAGGGGGTGATGGGTCAGCAGGACGGTGCGAGTTAGGACACGGGGCAGCGAGCACAGGGGGTGATGGGTGAGCGGGACTCGGTGCGAGTTAGGACACGGGGCAGCGAACACAGGGGGTGATGGGTGAGCGGGACTCGGTGCGAGTTAGGACACGGGTCAGCGAGCACAGGGGGTGATGGGTCAGCGGGACGGTGCGAGTTAGGACACGGGTCAGCGAGCACAGGGGGTGATGGGTCAGCGGGACTTGGTGCGAGTTAGGACACGGGCTGCCGAGTTTTGGAGTCGTTATATATGTATACTTGTATATACTCTGTACAGCCACCAGAGGGCTCATCCCCTGGAGTCCCAAGGGATCCCATAATCCCTTGGGCGCAGAGGTATTTAAGGACGCCTCACAGGTTGGAGAGGCACTCTGGAGACCTGCAATAAAAGTCTAAGGTCACACTTTACTTTGAGCTCACAGTCTTCAGTCTGACTCTTTCTCCATACATAACAGGATCACCTCTAGTTAAGAACATAAGAACATAAGAAATAGGAGCAGCAGTAGGCCATACGGCTCCTCGGGCCTGCTCTGCCATTTAATACGACCATGGCTGATCCAATCATGGACTCAGGTCCACTTCCCTGTCCCCCCCTTAATCCCTTATCAGTTAAGAAACTGTCTATCTCTGTCTTATATATATATTCAATGACCCAGCCTCCACAGCTCTCTGAGGCAGCGAATTCCACAGATTTACAACCCTCTGAGAGAAGAAATTCCTCCTCATACGTAGGGTAGAATGTGGGAGTGCTTTGGAAAAGTCAAGTGTAGAGGTAACAAAGGCATGGATTATTGATGATAATCTTTATCGCTTTTTTTTTAATGTTGTTCAGATGTACAACATAATGCTGAATTGCTGGAACCACAACCCCTCGCAACGACCGACGTTCGCAGACTTGCTGCAGAAGATCGAGGCGATGCGAGATGCCATTCGCTGAGCAGCATCACTCACCGAGCAAGCCTGAGGTCCGTGTGGGCACTGCGTCGTTGCCTCACTGCCCCTCCCGATGGACACCAGACAGATCCGTAACGAAACTCACACCACTTACATTTGTATATCGCCTTCTCAAGTTGTTGGAAGTGTCTCAGCGCGCGTCACGTAATTGATTACTCCCGGAAGGCTCGGTGACTGTGGCATGTGTTGGGCAGCCGGGTATTGCCCTGCCACGGCTGGTCCAGTTTTGCCCCGCAAATCGCCGCCTTCCCAAAATATCCGACCGGACGTCACGCTGCGATTTGTTGGCAGGAGGCCGACACAAAGGAGGCGCTTCTCTCGCACTCTTGTGACGTTTGAATAGCAGCGAGCTCCCTCTCCGAGTGCAGCGGGGAGTGCGAAGGGAGGCACGGGCAGCGTGAGCTTGATAGATTTCCTTGCTTAAGCTAACTTGCAGTCGATATCTTTCCTGGCACGGATGCTGAGGCTGGGCAGAATGGCTGGGGCGTTTGCCCGCTGGTAGCTGTGGGTTTGGGTGAGTGAGGGGCTCTATAGTGCCATCTGCTGGTACTAATCGGACCAGCTGGTGTGACGGGGACTCCGTGACCTGCCACAGCTCGGCTTCAAATGGGAAATCCCAGTATAGCACCACCTGCAGGCATCACAGGGAATCGTGACAGCTAACTACAGACGTGGTAATATTGCAAAGCCCAGGATAGATTGTTACTGCTCTTTCCAATACAGCATGCAGCCTTTGTACCAATTTTAATAAATTATACATATAGAAATTGTTTTTGCACTGACTTCTGTTCACTTACCTGTTTTATTAAAACAACCTGACTCCCCAAAGCCTGCCCACCATCTACAAGGCACAAGTCAGGAGTGTGATGGAACACTCTCCACTTGCCTGGATGAGTTGCAGCTCCAGCAAAACTCAGGAAGCTCGACACCATCCAGGACAAAGCAGCCGCTTGATCGGCTCCCCATCCACCACCTTCAACACTCACTCCCTCCACCACCGGCGCCCCCTGGCTGCAGTGTGCACCATCTACAAGATGCACTGCAGCAACTCGCCAAGGCTTCTTCGGCAGCACCTCCCAAACCCACGACCTCTACCGCCTAGAAGGACAAGGGCAGCAGGCACATGGGAACACCACCACCTCCACGTTCCCCTCCCAGTCACACACCATCCTGACTGGGAAATATATCGGCCGTTCCTTCATCGTCGCTGGGTCACAATCCTGGAACTCCCTCCCTAACAGCACTGTGGGAGCACCTTCACCACACGGACTGCAGCGGTTCAAGGCGGCGGCTCACCACCACCTTCTCAAGGGGCAATTAGGGACGGGCAATAAATGCCGGCCTTGCCAGCGACGCCCACATCCTGAGAATGAATGTTGGTTCCTGGCTTGCGCCTCAGCCAGATAGAACATTGCCCAGATCTTCAGCAAACACACTCACAGGGGTGGAAGGGCAGCAGAACGAGGCTTCACTTGGACCCCCCCCCCCCCCGTCTCGAATGTTGCATATGGGGGCGGGGGAGGGGGTCATGGGAATAATTGGGGCGGACAACCTGTCTAACGGACCCGCATGCCCCACTGTGCCTCCGAACTCTCGGAGCGCCACCCGGTTTCGGCAAAATTGGAGGAGTGCAGAGATCTTGGAGGGTTGTGGGGCTGGAGGAGGTTACAGAGATAGGGAGGGGGTGAGGCCATGGAGGGATTTGAAAATAAGGATGAGAATATTAAAATCGAGGCGTTGCTTAACAGGGAGCCACTGTAGGTCAGTGAGCACAGGGTGATTGATTGCGTGCGCAGTCATTCGAAGGTAATCAGCTCCCCTGGGGTCGGTGGCCTATGCAGGTATTCACCTTTGGGCCTTTTCTTGTAAGGCCCACAACAGAACCCAGGCCTGCTCTCAGAGAGCGTTGGGTCTATTGGGAGGCAGACGCGCGCGGTGGGTGGAATTCCCCTGGGACCCTGGAATATCGCCAGAAATCCTCCAACACGCTCTGGAGACATTTCAGAGGCAAGCAGATGATGTGCCTCTGACCCCCCCCCCCCCCCGCCCCCCCCCCCCCCCCCACTCACAACTCCCAGGTTGGATCTTTTAGGAAAAGTCTCCACCCTTGCTTGAGCTCATCTGCTGCTGAAACCCTTATCCGTGCCTACGTCACCTCCAGACTTGACTGTTCCAACGCTCTCCCTGCCACCCTCCCACATTTCGCCCAACATAAACTAGAGGTCATGCAAAACTTGGCTGCCCGTGTCCTAACTCACACCGAGTCACGCTCACCCATCAACCCCTGTGCTCGCTGCCCCGTGTCCTAACTCACACCAAGTCCCGCTCACCCATCAACCCCTGTGCTCGCTGCCCCGTGTCCTAACTCACACCGAGTCTCGCTCACCCATCACCCCCTGTGCTCGCTGCCCCGTGTCCTAACTCACACCAAGTCACGCTCACCCATCACCCCCTGTGCTCGCTGCCCCGTGTCCTAACTCACACCAAGTCACGCTCACCCATCAACCCCTGTGCTCGCTGCCCCGTGTCCTAACTCACACCAAGTCCCGCTCACCCATCACCCCCTGTGCTCTCTGCCCCGTGTCCTAACTCGCACCGAGTCCCACTCACCCATCAACCCCCTGTGCTCGCTGCCCCGTGTCCTAACTCGCACCAAGTCCCGCTCACCCATCACCCCCTGTGCTCGCTGCCCCGTGTCCTAACTCACACCCAGTCCCGCTCACTCATCACCCCCTGTGCTCGCTGCCCCGTGTCCTAACTCACACCAAGTCACGCTCACCCATCAATCCTTGTGCTCGCTGCCCCGTGTCCTAACTCACACCGAGTCCCGCTGACCCATCACCCCCTGTGCTCACTGACCTACAGTGGCTCCCAGTTAAGCAACGCCTCGATTTTAATATTCTCATCCTTATTTTCAAATCCCTCCATGGCCTCACCCCCTCCCTATCTCTGTAACCTCCTCCAGCCCCACAACCCTCCAAGATCTCGGCACTCCTCCAATTTTGGTCTCTTGTGCATCTCCGATTTCTATCACTCCACCATTGGCGGCAGTGCCTTCTGTTGCCAAGGCCCCAAGCTCTGGAATTCCCTCCCTTATTCTCTCCACCTTCCTACCTCTCATCTCCTTTAAAACAATCCTCAAAACCTACCTCTTTGACCTAGCTTTGGGTCACCCAGCCTAATTTCTCCTTATGTGGCTTGGGGTCAAATCTTTTGTCTTACAACACTCCTGTGAAGCAGCTTGGGACGTTTTACTACGTTAAAGGTGCTATATAAATCCAAGCTGTTGTTGGCGTTGGGGGAGGAGGCTCAGCAGATCCAGGTTTAACCCCAAGCTCCAACTCCTGCTTGCACTCCCACCCAACCAACACCTCCACCTGAGAACACTGTTTCATCTGGGCCCTGAGTCTGGGTCCAATCCAGACTGACCCAATCCAGCAACGTAGGATGGTCCAGTAGACACCATGCCAGCCCTCCTCGGCACCTCTCCTTTGTCAGCCGTGGCTCCGTGGGTAGCACACTCGCCTCTGAGCCAGAAGGTTGTGGGTTCAAGTCCCACTCCAGGGACTGGAGCATAAATCCAGGCCGACACTCCCAGTGCAGTGCTGAGGGAGTGCTGCACTGTCGGAGGTGCCGTCTTTCAGATGAGACGTTAAACCGAGGCCCCGTCTGCCCTGGGGCCAATATTTATCCCTCAATTAACATAACAAAAACAGATTACCTGGGTCATTATCACATTGCTGTTTGTGGGAGCTTGCTGTGTGCAAATTGGCGTTTCCCACATTACAACAGCGACTACACTCCAAAAGTACTTCATTGGCTGTAAAGCGCTTTGGGACGTCCTGAGATCGTGGAAGGTGCTATATAAATGCAAGTCTTTCTTTCTTTCTTTCTTAAACATCCGATGCTTGTTCCGCCCCTCACTCTCCTACCCCGAGGACCAGTCGCTGGCTCAAGGAGAAAGCTAAACCGCGGAGGGGAAAGAGCACCAGAAAGAGCAATGAAGCAAAGGCTGATTCATGAAAAAAATAACGGACAGGTACAATGTTCTGGGTTCGCCGAGTGGTTTGCACCCGCACCGTTTTGAAAAACAGAAAAAATGTACGCGGGTGGTGGGGCGGGTGTCGGAGAGGGAATGACTGAGGTTGGAAAAAAATGCAGCCAAGAAAAATAGTAACCATCAAACAATGGGGGAGAAAAGCAATGGTACAAGCCTCAAGGGAGCAAAAAATCAATCCAGGTGCAAGGTCGCAGAGCACTCTATCGAAAGCCACCTTGTAGCAGCTAGCTCCCAGTCGGTAGGTTTTTAAATAAATTTCTTTATCCATAGGAATGAAAGACTTGCATTTATATAGCGCCTTTTACGGCCACCGGATGTCTCAAAGCGCTTTGCAGCCAATTTTTTGGAGTGCAGTCACTGTTGTAATGTGGGGAAACGCGGCAGACAATTTGCGCACAGCAAGCTCCCACAAACAGCATTGTGATAATGACCGGATAATCTGTTTTTGTTATGTTGATTGAGGAATAAATATTGGCCCCTGGACACCGGGGATAACTCCTGTGCTCTTCTTCGAAATAGTGCCGTGGGATTTTTTTTGCATCCGCCCGAGAGAGCAGACGGGGGCCTCGGTTTAACGTCTCATCCAAATGACGGCACCTCCCACAGTGCAGCACTCCCTCATTCATAGGATGTGGGCATCGCTGACAAGGCGCGCATTTATTGCCCATCTCTAATTACCCTCGAGGAGGTGATGCTGGGCCACCATTTCAGAGGGCGGTTAACAGTCAACCACGTTGCTGTGGGTCTGGAGTCACAGACAGTGTTCGAAGACCAGCAACTCAAATCTGGCACCAAGCTCATGGTCTACAGGGCTGTAATGAGACCCGCGCTCCTGTATGGCTCAGAGACGTGGACCATGTACAGTAGACACCTCAAATCACTGAAGAAATACCACCAGCGATGTCTCCGCAAGATCCTGCAAATCCCCTGGGAGGACAGACGCACCAACGTTAGCGTCCTCGACCAGGCCAACATCCCCAGCATCGAAGCACTGACCACACACTCGACCAGCTCGGTTGGGCGGGCCACATTGTCCGCATGCCCGACACGAGGCTCCCAAAGCAAGCGCTCTACTCGGAACTCCTACATGGCAAGCGATCCCCAGGTGGGCAGGGGAATCATTTCAAGGACACCCTCAAAGCCTCCTTTGATAAAATGCAACATCCCCACCGACACCTGGGAGTCCCTGGCCAAAGACCGCCCTAAGTGGAGGAAGTGCATCCGGGTGGGCGCTGAGCACCTCGAGTCTCGTCGCCGAGAGCATGCAGAAACCAAGCGCAGGCAGCGGAAGGAGCGTGCGGCAAACCAGTCCCACCCTCCCCTTCCCTCAACCGCTGTCTGTCCCACCTGTGACAGAGACTGTAATTCCCGTATTGGACTGTTCAGTCACCTGAGAACTCACTTTTAGAGTGGAAGCAAGTCTTCCTCGATTCCGAGGGACTGCCTATGATGATGGCAGATAGGCCAGACCAGGTAAGGACATTAGTGAACCAGGTGGGTTTTTAATGACAATCCGGAAGTTTCACAGGCACCATTAGTGATATTAGCTGTAATGTTTAAATTCCAGATTTATTTAATTAACAGAATTTAAATTCCCCAGCTGCCGTGGTGGGATTTGAACTCATGTCTCTGGATCATTAGTCCAGGCTCGATTACAATTACTGGTCCAGTAATATCACCACGATGTTAGCGTAGGTTCGGTGTCTGGTATGTTGCTGAGCCACGCGGTCTATGAATGTCCCAGGCTCAGATGAGAGAGAAGGGAAAAAATCAACTAGTGTCCCTCCGACATTCCCAGTGCGGTGCTGAGGGAGCGCCGCAGTGTCGGAGGGGCAGTACTCCCTTAGTACTGCCCCTCCAACATTGCGGCGCTCTCTCAGTACTGCCCCTCCAACATTGCGGCGCTCTCTCAGTACTGCCCCTCCGACAGTGCGGCGCTCTCTCTGTACTGCCCCTCCGACAGTGCGGCGCTCTCTCTGTACTGCCCCTCCGACAGTGCGGCACTCCCTCAGTACTGCCCCTCCGACAGTGCGGCGCTCCCTCAGTACTGCCCCTCCGACAGTGCGCACTCCCTCAGTATTGCCCCTCTGACAGTGCGGCACTCCTGCAGTACTGCCCCTCCGACAGTGCGGCACTCCCTCAGTACTGCCCCTCCAACATTGCGGCGCTCTCTCAGTACTGCCCCTCCGACAGTGCGGCGCTCCCTCAGTACTGTCCCTCCGACAGTGCGGCGTTCCCTTAGTACTGCCCCTCCGACAGTGCGGCGCTCTCTCTGTACTGCCCCTCCGACAGTGCGGCACTCCCTCAGTACTGCCCCTCCAACAGTGCGGCTCTCCCTCAGTACTGACCCTCCGACAGTGCGGTGCTCCCTCAGTACTGCCCCTCCGACAGTGAGGCACTCCTTCAGTACTGACGCTCCGACAGTGCGGCACTCCCTCAGTACTGACCCTCCGACAGTGCGGCGCTCCCTCAGTACTGCCCCTCCGACAGTGAGGCACTCCCTCAGCACTGCCCCCCCGACAGTGCGGCACTCCTTCGGTACTGACCCTCCGACAGTGCGGCACTCCCTCAGCACTGTCCCTCCGACAGTGCGGCTCTCCCTCAGTACTGCCCCTCCGACAATGCGGCGCTCCCTCAGTACTGCCCCTCCGACAGTGCGGCGCTCCCTCAGTACTGCCCCTCCGACAGTGCGGCACTCCCTCAGTACTGCCCCTCCGACAGTGCGGCGCTCCCTCAGTACTGCCCCTCTGACAGTGAGGCACTCCTTCAGTACTGACCCTCCGACAGTGCGTGCACTCCCTCAGTACTGACCCTCCGACAGTGCGGCGCTCCCTCAGTACTGCCCCTCCGACAGTGAGGCACTCCTTCAGTACTGACCCTCCGACAGTGCGGCACTCCCTCAGTACTGCCCCTCCGACAGTGCAGCGCTTCCTCAGTACTGCCCCTCCGACTTTGCGGCGCTCCCTCAGTACTGCCTCTCCGACAGTGTAGCGCTCCCTCAGTACTGCCCCTCCGACAGTGCGGGACTCTCTCAGCACTGCCCCTCTGACAGTGCAGCACTCCCTCGGTACTGACCCTCCGACAGTGCGGCACTCCCTCAGCACTGCCCCCCCGACAGTGCGGCACTCCTTCGGTACTGACCCTCCGACAGTGCGGCACTCCCTCAGCACTGCCCCTCCGACAGTGCGGCTCTCCCTCAGTACTGCCCCTCCGACAATGCGGCGCTCCCTCAGTATTGCCCCTCCGACAGTGCGGCGCTCCCTCAGTACTGCCCCTCCGACAGTGCGGCACTCCCTCAGTACTGCCCCTCCGACAGTGCGGCGCTCCCTCAGTACTGCCCCTCCGACAGTGCGGCGCTCCCTCAGTACTGCCCCTCTGACAGTGCGGCACTCCCTGTAATGGGACATTGAATATATTTAAGACAGAGATAGACAGTTTCTTAAATGAGAGGGGGATAAGGGGTTATGGGGAGCGGGCAGGGAAGTGGAGATGATCGGATCAGCCATGATCGTATTAAATGGCGGAGCAGGCTCGAGGGGCCGTATGGCCTACTCCTGCTCCTATTTCTTATGATCTTATCGACCCAGCTCAGTATTCAATTTGCTGCCAGCATGCAGAAGAATTTTTTAACTGCTAACTTACCACAGCTCCACATTATTGTTGTTTGTGCTGATCCCAATAATACAAGAGGTACTTCATCTGCGGACCTGGTTCGTGTTGCTCTCACTGAAGACCAGGTCCGGACCACCGTTAAGCAGGCCTCAAGGCTGTGGGGCTAACAGCTCTCCCCACAGCAGGGGCTTAACGGAAATCAAAACAAACAAATGGGGGGATTCCCTCAGTGACTCGATGGGTTCTCAGTGAGATACTGAACTGCACGGACCAGTGGGTCGGCCCCCATCGGCTCCCCCTGGCTCTTCTTCGAGACAGTGCCGTGGGATCTTTTACGTCCAGCCGGGAGAGCAGATGGGAGCCTCGGTTTGGCGTCTCATCCGGGGGGGAGAGGCACCTCCGGCAGCGCAGCGCTCCCTCGGTGCCGCACTGGTGTGTCAGTCTGGACTTGTGTGCTCAAGAGGTCTATGGAGTGGCACTTCAGTCCTCGGCCTTCTGACTCGGAGGCGAGTTTGCTGCCCACTGAGCCACACTGACACATACCGGAAGGAAAAGACCGGGGAGAGGGCGGGGTGGTGGTGGTGGTGGTGGGACTGGCTGAGGTGCTCTTGCCGAGAGCCGGCACGGGCTCGCCGGGCCGAATGGCCTCCTCCTGTGCTGTAACCGTCCCATCCCAAATGGCCTGTGCGATCAGGATGCTCAACTAAGGTAACGTGGGTTAACAGGCGGAAAAAAATCAGACAGGGGTATCATTCGCCGATTCCTCGCCCCCTTTCCGTCTTTCGGGTGAGACGTTTAACCGAGGCCCTCCACCTGCTCTCTCAGGTGGACGCAAAAGATCCCGCGGCCACTATTTCGAAGAAGAGCAGGGGAGTTCTCCCCGGTGTCCTGGGGCCAATGTTTATCCCTCAACCAACACCACTAAAAACAGATTATCTGGTAATCATCAGCTTGCTGCCCGTGGGAGCTTGCTGTGCGCACGTTGGCTGCCCCGTTTCCCACATTACAACAGTGACTCCAAGCGCAAACAGGGGAAGGAGTGTACGACAACCCAAGCCCCCCACCCACCCGTCCCTCCAACCACCGTCTGCCCCTCCTGTGACAGAGACTGTAGGTCCCGCATTGGTCTCTTCAGTCACCTGAGAACTCCTAGTGTGGAAGCAAGTCTTCCTCGACTCCGGGGGGGGGCGGGGGACAGCCGAAGGAGAAGAACAGCGCCCACACTCCAAAAGTACTTCATCGGCTGTAAAGCTCTTTGAGACGTCCGGTGGTTGTGAAAGGCGCTATATAAATGCAAGTCTCTCTTTCTTTTCTTTCTTTAACGGCACTGCCAGTGTTTTTTCACCGAAGTGCGTATAACACGTCCCGTCAGGCTGACACTCCCAGTGCAGTGCAGTGCCGAGGGAGTGCCGCACTGTCGGAGGTGCCGTGTTTCAGACGAGACGTTAAACCCGAGGCACCGTCTGCCCTCTCGCGGGTGGACGTAAAAGATCCCGCGACCACTATTTCCGAAGAAGAGTGGGGGGGGGGGGTTACGTTCTCCCCGCGGTGCTCTAGGCCCAATATTTATCCCTCAACCAACACCACTAAAAAAAAAACCCCAGATGATCTGGTCATTGGTGCATTGCTGTTAGTGGGGTCCTTCTCGCTCAGGCCCGAGTGCGGCCCACGAAGTCACAGCTGACGCAGGGGAAACAAAAGAAAACGGTTTCCAGAGATCAAGGGGCCTTGAGTCAGGCCTTTCCATGCCTCCCACTATTCAGCTTTCTGATTATTCAATAAAACAGGCTATCCCAGCTTCTGTGGTAAACTTTTTAGAAACATTTTGGAAACTTTTAATCCTTTTGGCAGGCACTGTTATTAACAGAATGATCCCCACAAGGTCACAACAGACGTCTCTCTGTACATCTCAAAGATTGGATGATTCAAGTACAAAGGGCTCCTTAGGCCTCTACAGTGACGGATACAAAGTCTTTTTCTCCAACAGAACAGGCGCACAAAGAGGCTTTTGTCTCACACCACTGAAGACCCGGGCCTGTATCGCAAACATGTGTCCACAATCTGCATCCCGTCCTGGCTCATGGGCACAAGTGGTCAGCGCAGAGACCAGCTTCACACATCGGGGTTGTGCTGGTCTGGGTTGCAGTGAATGCCCGCAGTCTGAACCCTTGCACTCATGTTCCGCGCAGAGAGCAATCTCAACAGCAAATAGAATGAAGCTCGCTTAGTGGCTCAGTGGGCAGCACTCTCGCGTCTCCCAGTTCGCGGGTCGTGGGTTCGAGCCCCACTATCAGCGCAAGAATCCAGGCTGACACTCCCAGTGCGGTGCTGAGGGAGCACTGCACTGTCGGAGGTGCCGTCTTTCGGATGAGACGTTAAACCAAGGCCCCGTCTGCTCTCTCAGGTGGACGTAAAAGATTCCAGGGCCACTATTTTGAAGAAGAGCATGGGAGTTCTCACCGGTGTCCTGACTAATATTTATCCCTCAACCACCTTTACTAAAACTAATGATCTGGTCATTATCACATTGCTGTTTGTGGGAGCTTGCTGTGCGCAAATTGGCTGCTGCGTTTCCTACATTACAACAGTGACTAAAAGTACTTCATTGGCTGTAAAGTGTTTTGGGATGTCTCAGATGAAAGGCGCTAAAGAAATGCAAGTCTTTCTTTCTTCCTCCCTCCATCCCTTTCCTCCCTCCCTCCCTCCCTCCCTCCATCCCTTTCCTCCATCCCTCCTTCCCTTTCCTCCCTTCCTCCATCCCTTTCCTCCCTCCCTCCCTCCCTCCCTCCATCCCTTTCCTCCATCCCTCCTTCCCTTTCCTCCCTTCCTCCATCCCTTTCCTCCCTCCCTCCCTCCATCCCTTTCCTCCCTCCCTCCCTCCCTCCATCCCTTTCCTCCCTCCCTCCCTCCCTCCATCCCTTTCCTCCCTCCCTCCCTTCCTTTCCTCCCTCCCTCCATCCCTTTCCTCCCTCCCTCCATCCCTTTCCTCCCTCCCTTCCTTCCTTCCTTCCCTCCCTCCCGTGGCAGTCCCACAAACTGCAATGTGATTATGACCAGATAAACTATATTTTTTAGTGATATTGTTTGAAGGATAAATATTGGCCAGGGCACGGGGAGAACTCCCCTGCTCTTCTTCGAAATAGTGGCCGTGGGATCTTTCGCCTCCGCCCGCGATAAGTGTCAAGCAAAACTAATTACGACAGAAACAGATGTTGCTACAGCAACTCCATGGAAACGTCACCGGACGTCAGGCCGACAGACAGAGTGGAATTAGAGAAGTAAGCACGTTGATTTACTGCATGGGTGATACAGTGAGAGGACATTTCCACATCATTCAGCCTGACAGGTGACAAAACTAAAAGCGCAACGCCATGATGGGAAAGCTTGTTGGGGCATTTCACCGTCAAGATAAGTGTGATTTATGAAAGGACTAAACACAACCTGCAAATATCACTGCTCGCCGTAGCTGCTGAACCGTGTGTGACATCGTTCACGGCAACTGGAGAGCCAACCAAACTCCGAGACGGGAAAGTCCACAATTACAGGCACAAGATGAGTGTGGTGTTCCCCCAGGGGTTGACACTGGGACCACTGCTTTTCTTAATGTATATTCACGACTTGGACTTGGGTGCACAGGGCACAATCTCAACATTTGCAGACGGCACAAAACGTAGGAGTAACGTGAACAGTGAGGAGGCTAGGGATAGACTTCGTGGACATTAGACAGGCTGGTGGAATGGGCGGACACGTGGCAGATGAAATTTAACGCAGGAAAGTGCGAAGTGATACATTTTGATAGAAAGAATGAGGAGAGGCAATATAAACTAAAGGGTACAATCCTAAAGGGGGTGCATGAACCGAGAGACCTGGGGGTGTATGTGTGAAAATCGTTGAAGGTGGCAGGGCAGGTTGAGAAAGAGGTTAAAAAAGCTTACGGGATCCTGGGCTTCAGAAACAGAGGCAGAGAGTACAAAAGAAAGGAAGTTATGATGAAGCTTTCTCATCATCATCATAAGCGGTCCCTCAAACGAGGATGACTTGCTTCCACAAGTCCACAGATGTTTCAATGAAGGACCCGATGTTCCAGTCCTGAACTCCAATTGAGGGGGTGCAAGATGCCTGTGCCTGAACTTTTTTAACGTGTGGTGGCCGTTGCTTTATAAACACTGGTTCGGCCCCAACGGAAGCATTGTGTCCAATTCTGCGCACCACACTTTCGGAAGGATGTGAAGGCCTTGGAGAGGGAGCAGAAAAGATTGACCAGAATGGTTCCAGGGATGAGGGACTTCAGTTACGGGGATAGACTGGAGAAGCTGGGGTTGTTCGCCTTGGAGCAGAGAAGGTTGAGAGGAGATTTGATCGAGGTGTTCAAAATCATGAGGGGTCTGGACAGAGTAATATTGTGTTGTAGACTCATAGAAACATAGAAAATAGGTGCAGGAGTAGGCCATTCGGCCCTTCGAGCCTCACCACCACGCTGGCTCGAACCTGGATTGAGGATTACATAAAATTTACAGAACAATCCATTCGGCCCAGCTGCTCCAGGCCGGTGTTTATGCTCCATACGAGCTTCCTCCACTCTTCATAGAATCAGAGAAATTTACGGCACAGATGGAGGCCATTTGGCCCATCGTGTCCGGGCTGGCCGACAAAGAGCTACCCAGCCTAATCCCACTTTCCAGCTCTAGGTCCGTAGCCCTGCAGGTTACAGCACTTCAGGTGCATATCCAAGTACTTTTTAAATGCAATGAGGGTTTCTGCCTCTACCACCCTTTCGCGCAGTGAGTTCCAGACCCCCACCACCCTCTGGGTGAAAAAATTCTCCTCAACTCCCCTCTAATACTTCTACCCATTACTTTAAATTTATGCCCCCTGGTAGTTGACCCCTCTGCGAAGAGAAATGAGCCCTTTCTAGCCACCCTATCTGTTGTGTATCTGTAAAGCATGCACTCCCATGTTCCGTCACCAGGGAGCACATCCCCTGAAGTCCCAAGGGATCCCAGCATCCCTTGGGAGCACTGTATATAAGTCAGCCCCTAAGGCCTGTTCCTCACTCTGGAGTGTCTTATTAAAGACTGAGGTCACTGTTACTTTAACCTCCCTGTGAACAGCCTCATCTGTGCAGGAACACAATAACTGGTGACGAGGATACAAATCCAACGCAAAGATGCAGCAAACTGTGGGCATCCTGGAGAAGTTCTCGGAGGGTGAGGACTGGGAAGCCTATGTCGAACGGCTAGACCAGTATTTTGTAGCCAACGAGTTGGACGGAGAAGGAAGCGCTGCAAAAAGGAGAGCGGTCCTCCTCACGGTCTGCGGGGCACTGACCTACAGCCTCATGAAGAATCTTCTGGCTCCGGTGAAACCCACAGATAAGTCGTATGAGGAGCTGTGTACACTGGTTCGGGAGCATCTTAACCTGAGGGAGAGCATGCTGATGACGAGGTATCGGTTCTACACATGCCAGCGATCTGAAGGTCTGGATGTGGTGAGCTACATCGCCGAGCTAATGTGACTTGCAGGACAATGTGAGTTTGATGGCTACCTGGAACAAATGCTCAGAGACTTTTTTGTACTGAGCATTGGCCACAAGACCGTCCTACAAAAACTTTTGACTGTAGAGACACCGACCCTCAGTAAGGCCATTGCGATAACACAGGCGTTTATGTCCACCAGTGATAACACCAGACAAATCTCTCAGCACACAAGTGCTAGCAATGTTCATAAATTAACTGGAACTGTGTTTGCGAGCAGAAATGTACAGGGCAGAACGCATGAGTCTGCAACTGCCAGCAGGCCTCAGGTGACCCAGATGACTCAGAGTCCCCAACAAAGGATGAATGCAAGGCGATTCACACCTTGTTGGCGTTGTGGAGGCTTCCATTCAGCCTATTCCTGCCGCTTCAAAGGGTATGTTTGCAAGAGCTGTGGAACAATGGGGCACCTCCAACGAGCTTGCAAACGAGCTGCAAGCTCTGCAAAACCTGCTAATCACCATGTGGCAGAGGAAGATCGGTCCATGGTGGATCAAAGCAATTTCGAGCATCAGAGAGAGGAGGCAGATGCTGAAGTTCACGGGGTGCACACATTTTCGACGAAATGTCCACCTATAATGCTTAACGTAAAATTGAATGGCTTACCCATAGCCATGGAACTGGACACTGGCGCTAGCCAATCCATCATGAGTAAAACGATGTTTGAGAGACTGTGGTGCAACAAGGCATTCAGACCAGCCCTGAGCCCCATCCACATGAAACTGAGAACGTACACCAAAGAGCTTATCACTGTCCTGGGCAGTGCCATGGTCAAGGTCATCTACGAGGACACGGTGCAAGAACTGCCACTCTAGATTGTCCCGGGCGATGGCCCCATACTGCTTGGAAGGAACTGGCTGGGCATAATCCACTGGAACTGGGAGGACATCCGAGCGCTATCACATGTCAATGAAGCCTCATGTACCCAGGTTCTTAACAAATTTCCTTCCCTTTTTGAGCCAGGCATTGGAAATTTTCTGGGGCGAAGGTGTGGATCCACTTGGTCCCAGAGGCACGACCCATTCACCACAAGGCACGAGCGGTATCCCACATGATGAGGGAGAGGGTGGAAATTGAGCTGGGCAGGCTGAAAAGCGAGGGCATCTTCTCCCCAGTAGAATTCAGCCAGTGGGCCAGCCCCATTGTTCCAGTACTCAAAAGTGATGGCACGGTCAGGATTTGCGGCGATTATAAAGTAACTATTAAGCGTTTCTCGCTACAGGATCAATACACGCTACCTAAGGCAGACGACCTATTTGTGACGCTGGCAGGAGGCAAGACGTTCACCAAGCTCGACCTGACTTCGGCCTACACAACGCAGGAGCTGGAAGAGTCTTCGAAGGGCCTCACTTGCATCAACACGCACAAGGAACTGTTCATTTACAACAGCTGCCCGTTTGGAATTCAGTTGGCTGCAGCGATCTTCCAGAGAAACGTGGAGAGCCTACTCAAGTCGGTACCACACACGGTGGTCTTTCAGGACGACATATTGGTCACGGGTCGGGACACCGCCGAGCACCTACAAAACCTGGAGGAGGTCCTCCAGAGACTGGTTTGCATAGGGCTGCGGCTGAAGAGGTCGAAATGCGTCTTCATGGCAACAGAAATTGAGTTTTTGGGGAGAAAGATCGCGGCGGACGGCATTTGGCCCACACATTTGGTCCGGGTGCTTTCTGCAAATTTGTCCATTGTCTAGTTTGACTACAAACACCCTACTCCCTTCTTTAGCTATCACCGTGCCCGCGATCCACTTGGGACCATGTCCATAGTTTAGCACATACACAGGGTCATTCAGATTAATTTCCCGTGACACAGTGGCGCGACCATCGTTTATATTTTGTTGCTGCCGCCTGCTCTCTACCTGATCATGCAGGTTGGGGTAAACCAGCGAGAGTCTGGTTTTAAGTGTCCTGTTCATGAGTAGCTCAGCCGGGGGCACCCCTGTGAGTGAGTGGGGTCTCGTGCGGTAGCTGAGCAGT
Source organism: Pristiophorus japonicus (assembly GCF_044704955.1). Taxonomy (NCBI): domain Eukaryota; kingdom Metazoa; phylum Chordata; class Chondrichthyes; family Pristiophoridae; genus Pristiophorus; species Pristiophorus japonicus. The sequence continues at coordinate 7,125,289 of NC_091994.1, forward strand.
ACTCGGGACAGGCTGGTTTGGAGTGAGCCTTCTGTGACTCGTTTGAGGCTCTGTTTGATTGTTTGTACTGCCCGCTCTGCCTGCCCACTGGAGGCTGGTTTAAACGGGGCCGAGGTGACATGTTTGAACCCATTGCGGGTCATGAATTCTTTAAATTCGGCACTGGTGAAACATGGTCCGTTGTCACTGACCAGTATGTCAGGCAGACTGTGGGTGGCAAACATGGCCCTCAGGCTTTCAATGGTGGCGGTGGTTGTGCTTCCCGACATTATTTCACATTCAATCCATTTTGAAAAAGCATCCACCACCACCAGGAACATTTTACCGAGAAACGGGCACACATAGTCGACATGGATCCTCAACCATGGTCTGGAGGGCCAGGACCACAAACTTAGTGGTACCTCTCTGAGCGCGTTGCTCAACTGAGCACACACGCTGCACTGCCGTACACAGGACTCTAAGTCAGAGTCGATACCGGGCCACCACACGTGGGATCTGGCTATCGCTTTCATCATTACTATACCCGGGTGTGTGCTGTGGAGATCTGAGATGAATGTCTCCCTGCCTTTTTTGAGTAGCACTACGCGGTTACCCCACAACAGGCAGTCTGCCTGAATGGACAGCTCGTCCTTTCGCCGCTGGAACGGCTTGATTAGCTCTTGCATTTCAACGGGGATGCTGGCCCAACTCCCATGCAGTACACAGTTTTTTTACAAGGAACGGTAGAGGATCTTGGCTGGTCCAAGTCCTAATCTGGCGGGCCGTGATAGCTGATTTATCATTTTCATGATCACCAACAAGTCTGCGGGCTATGCCACCATCAACAAGTTTGCAGGCTGCGCCATTTCCACCCCCGTGGTGGGCAATGGTAACCGATTGAGAGCATCCGCACAGTTTTTGGTGCCTGGCCTGTGGTGGATGGTATAGTTATACGCTGATAGCGCGAGTGCCCACCTTTGTATGCAGGCTGAGGCATTAGTATTTATCCCCTTATTTTCAACAAACAGGGATATGAGGGGCATGTGATCATAGAAACATAGAAACATAGAAAATAGGTGCAGGAGTAGGCCATTCGGCCCTTTGAGCCTGCACCGCCATTCAATAAGATCATAGCTGAAGATGCAACTTCAGTACCCCATTTTTGCTTTCTCGCCATACCCCTTGATTCCCCCTAGTAGTAAGGACTACATCTAACTCCTTTTTGAATATATTTAGTGAATTGGCCTCAACAACTTTCTGTGGTAGAGAATTCCACAGGTTCACCACTCTCTGGGTGAAGAAGTTTCTCCTCATCTCGGTCCTAAATAGCTTACCACTTATCCTTAGACTGTGACCCCTGGTTCTGGACTTCCCCAACATTGGGAACATTCTACCTGCATCTAACCTGTCTAACCCCGTCAGAATTTTAAACGTTTCTATGAGATCCCCTCTCATTCTTCTGAACTCCAGTGAATACAAGCCCAGTTGATCCAGTCTTTCTTGATAGGTCAGTCCCGCCATCCCAGGAATCAGTCTGGTGAACCTTCGCTGCACTCCCTCAATAGCAAGAATGTCCTTCCTCAAGTTAGGAGACTAAAACTGTACACAATACTCCAGGTGTGGCCTCACCAAGGCCCTGTACAACTGTAGTAACACCTCCCTGCCCCTGTACTCAAATCCCCTCACTATGAAGGCCAACATGCCATTTGCTTTCTTAACCGCCTGCTGTACCTGCATGCCAACCTTCAATGACTGATGTACCATGACACCCAGGTCTCGTTGCACCTCCCCTTTTCTTAATCTGTCACCGTTCAGATAATAGTCTGTCTCTCTGTTTTTACCATCAAAGTGGATAACCTCACATTTATCCACATTATACTTCATCTGCCATGCATTTGCCCACTCACCTAACCTATCCAAGTCACTCTGCAGCCTCATAGCATCCTCCTCGCAGCTCACACTGCCACCCAACTTAGTGTCATCTGCAAATTTGGAGATACTACATTTAATCCCCTCGTCTAAATCATTAATGTACAATGTAAACAACTGGGGCCCCAGCACAGAACCTTGCGGTACCCCACTAGTCACTGCCTGCCATTCTGAAAAGTACCCATTTACTCCTACTCTTTGCTTCCTGTCTGCCAACCAGTTCTCAATCCACGTCAGCACACTACCCCCAATCTCATGTGCTTTAACTTTGCACATTAATCTCTTGTGTGGGACCTTGTCGAAAGCCTTCTGAAAGTCCAAATACACTACATCAACTGGTTCTCCCTTGTCCACTCTACTGGAAACATCCTCAAAAAATTCCAGAAAATTTGTCAAGCATGATTTCCCTTTCACAAATCCATGCTGACTTGGACCTATCATGTCACCTCTTTCCAAAAGCGCTGCTATGACATCTTTAATAATTGATTCCATCATTTTACCCACTACCGATGTCAGGCTGACCGGTCTATAATTCCCTGTTTACTTTCTCTCTCTCCTTTTTTAAAAAGTGGGGTTACATTGGCTACCCTCCACTCCATAGGAACTGATCCAGAGTCTATGGAATGTTGGAAATTGACTGTCAATGCATTCGCTATTTCCAAGGCCACCTCCTTAAGTACTCTGGGATGCAGACCATCAGGCCCTGGGGATTTATCAGTTTTCAATCCCATCAATTTCCCCAACACAATTTCCTGACTAATAGGGATTTCCCTCAGTTCCTCCTTCTTACTCGACCCTCTGACCCCTTTTATATCCGGAAGGTTGTTTGTGTCCTCCTTAGTGAATACCGAACCAAAGTACTTGTTTAATTGGTCTGCCATTTCTTTGTTCCCCGTTATGACTTCCCCTGATTCTGACTGCAGGGGACCTACGTTTGTCTATACTAACCTTTTTCTCTTTACATATCTATAGAAGCTTTTGCAGTCCGTTTTAATGTTCGGTTCGGTTCGGTTTCGAGCTCAAATTTGAGGCCAAACGGGTACTGATGCATTTTCTTTACCCCGAACACACACACTAATGCCTCTTTCTCAATCATGCTGTAGGCCCTCTCGACCTTAGACAAGCTCCTGGAGGAATAGGCGACAGGTTGCAACTTCCCCACAACGTTAGCTTGTTGTAATACACACCCGACTCCGTACGACAATGCATCACATGCTAGCACAAATCTTTTACAAGGGTTATACAATACAAGCAGCTTGTTGGAGCATAAAATGTTTCTGGTTTTCTCAAAAGCAATTACTTGGTTTTTTTCCCCATACCCAGTTCTCACCTTTACGCAATAACACATGTAGGGGCTCTAAGAAGATGCTTAACCCCAGTAGGAAGTTACCAAAATAGTTGAGGAGTCCCAGGAACGACCGCAGCTCCATGACGTTCTGTGGCCTGGGTGCGTTCCTGATAGCCTCTGTCTTGGCGTCTGTGGGCCGAATACCATCCGCTGCGATCTTTCTCCCCAAAAACTCCACTTCTGTTGCCATGAAGTCGCATTTCGACCTCTTCAGCCGCAGCCCTACGCGATCCAGTCGCTGGAGGACCTCTTCCAGGTTTTGTAGGTGCTCGACGGTGTCCCGACCCGTGACCAATATGTTGTCCTGAAAAACCATCATGCGTGGTACCGACTTGAGTAGGCTCTCCATGTTTCTCTGGAGGTTTGCTGCAGCCAACCGAATTCCAAACGGGCATCTGTTGTCGATGAACAGTCCATTGTGCGTGTTGATGCAGGTGATGCCCTTCGAAGACTCCTCCAGCTCCTGCATCATGTAGGCCAAAGTCAGGTCAAGCTTGGTGAATGTCTTGCCTCCTGCCAGCGTCGCAAATAGGTCGTCTGCCTTAGGTAGCGGGTATTGGTCCTGTAGTGAGAAACGATTAATAGCTACTTTATAATCGCCGCAAATCCTGACAGTGCCATCACTTTGAGTACTGGAACAATCGGGCTGGCCCACTCACTGAATTCCACTGGGGAGATGATGCCCTCGCATTGCAGCCTGTCCAGCTCGATTTCCACTCTCTCCGTCATCATGTGAGGTATCGCTCGCGCCTTGTGGTAAATGGGTCGTGCCTCTGGAACAAAGTGGATCTGCACTTTCGCTCCGGAAAAGTTTCCAATCTCTGACTCAAAAAGGGAAGGAAATTTGTTAAGAACCTGGGTACATGAGGCCTCATCGACATGTGATAGCGCTCGGATGTCATCCCAGTTCCAGCGGATTTTGCCCAGCCAGTTCCTTCCAAGCAGTGTGGGGCCATCGCCCGGGACAATCTAGAGTGGCAGTTTGTGCACTGTGCCCTCGTAGGTGACCTTGACCATGACGCTGCCGAAGAGAGTGATGAGCTCTTTGGTGTACATTCTCAGTTTCGTGTGGATGGGGCTCAGGGCTGGTCTGAATGCCTTGTTGCACCACAGTGTCTCAAACATCTTTTTACTCATGATGGATTGGCTAGCGCCAGTGTCCAGTTCTATGGCTATGGGTAAGCCATTCAATTTTACATTTAGCATTATAGGTGGACATTTCGTCGAAAATGTGTGCACCCCGTGTACTTCAGCATCTGCCTCATGTCTCTGAGGCTCGAAATTGCTTTGATCCACCATGGACCGATCTTCCTCTACCACGTGGTGTTTAGCAGGTTTTGCAGAGCTTGCAGCTCGTCTGCAACCTCGTTCGAGGTGCCCCATTGTTCTACAACTCTTGCAAACATACCCTTTGACGCGGCATGAATAGGCTGAATGGTAGCCTCCACAACGCCAACAAGGTGTGAATCGCCTTGCATTCATCCTTTGTTGGGGACTCTGAGTCATCTGGGTCACCTGAGGCCTGCTGGCAGTTGCAGACTCGTGGTTTCTGCCCTGTACATTTCTGCTCGCAAACACAGTTCCAGTTAATTTATGAACATTGCTAGCACTTGTGTGCTGAGAGATTTGTTTGGTATTATCACTGGTGGACATAAACGCCTGTGCTATCGCAATGGCCTTACTGAGGGTCGGTGTCTCTACAGTCAAAAGTTTTTGTAGGATGGTCTTGTGGCCAATGTCCAGTATAAAAAAGTCTCTGAGCATTTGCTCCAGGTAGCCATCAAACTCACATTGTCCTGCAAGTCTCCTTAGCTCGGCGACGTAGCTCGCCACTTCCTGACCTTCAGATCGCTGGTACGTGTAGAACCGATACCTCGCCATCAGCACGCTCTCCCTCGGGTTAAGATGCTCCCGAACCAATGTACACAGCTCCTCATACGACTTATCTGTGGGTTTCACCGGAGCCAGAAGATTCTTCATGAGGCTGTAGGTCAGTGCCCCGCAGACCGTGAGGAGGACCCTCTCCTTTTTGCAGCGCTTCCTTCTCCATCCAGCTCATTGACTACAAAGTATTGGTCTAGCCGTTCGACATAGGCTTCCCAGTCCTCACCCGTCGAGAACTTCTCCAGGATGCCCACAGTTTGCTGCATCTTTGCGTTGGATTCGTATACTCGTCACCAGTTGTTGTGTTCCAAAGACAGGTGAGGCTGCACACAGGGAGGTTAAAGTAACAGTGACCTCTGTCTTTATTAAGACACTCCAGAGTGAGGAACAGACCTTAGGGGCCGGCTTATATACAGTGCTCCCAAGGGATGCTGGGATCCCTTGGGATTTCAGGGGATGCACTCCCTGGTGGCGGAACATGGGAGTGCATGCTTTACAGATACACAACAGTATGGAGAGAAAGTAGGAGTGGGGTACTGATGTTGCATGATCAGCCATGATCTTATTGAATGGCGGTGCAGGCTCGAAGAGCCGAATGGCCTACTCCTGCACCTATTTTCTATGTTTCTATGTTTCAACCCCTCCCTGAGGCAGCGAGTTCCTCATTCTCACCACTCTCTGAGTAAAGAATGCGCTATTTCCCTGTTGGATTTATCAGCGACTATCTTATATTGAAGGCCTCTAGTTTTGAACTCCCCGCACAGGTGGAAACATCTTTTCTACCTCTATCCTCTCAAAGCCCCTTTCATAATTTTAAAAGCCTCTTCGAGCAAAGAGCCCCCTCGTCTATCCTGACATGTCACAGCCTCTCCGTTCTGCTGTCGTCCTCTCAGGAACGACGGGAGTGACTGCACAAACGGCCCGACAGTGGAGAGAGGGAGGGCAGTCCGCCGCCGGCTCGGACCCAGGCCCTCGAGGCAAACGGCCAGCGGCTCTCAACGTCTCACCCCGTCCTCCCTCGCTTCGAATCAGACAAAAATCGCTTCCGAGGCTTGGTGACGTGCAGCTGCTGGTGTTGGATTCCTCGATGCACAGATGGTTCTCAACAGGCCCAGAGCACCCTTGCACAAGTGCAAATCGCCCATGAAGTTTGGCTAGAGCCTCCTGAAATGTTTTCCAGCCCCCGATGCAACAAATTAACATGTTTGCAGATGGAGAAGCCCTATGCATGTTTCTCGTGCTGGCCAACATGAAGTGCAACATCGCAGGGTCGACACAAAGGTTCTCCGCGCAGCTTTTTTTTTGATGTTCTGCCGAACTTTGTGTTCCTTCCCAAACTGATAGCATGCCAGCTGCACAGCCTACTTACTTCTTTGGCAGAAAGCGAGAAATACTTGTCTTTTCACCTCTCTCTTTGTTTCATTGTTTTATTTTATTTTTTGCTCCTTTGGTGCTCTCCTGCTCGTGATACACATCTGAAGCAGCCTAACCGAGCTGGGCATGGGCGCAGTCTGACCTCACCTCCGCCCGCCGGGCTTGCTGCCCAACTGCCCGCTAAGATGCCCCAAGACGCCTCTCCACCTGACACTCTGTCCTGCTTTCTCTTGCCTCACGAGCTCGGGAATGTCAGGGATTATATCCGTATCCCGGTACACGGTGTCACTGGTGCAGCCAGGACAGAGGCTCGCTGGTTCCAGCATTGGACTGGTTACTTGTGGTACAACTCTCACCTGGTTTACCCCTTCTCTGTAGCCCAGGGGCTCCCCAACTCCCACCAGGGGGTGAATTCGCCTACCTATAGGGCCTGTGCTGGGGGGCCTCAGCTAAATATGTAGCCCCCTCCACCCAGGCCGCGGGGGGGGGTGGGAAAGGGGGCGACAGGTTCATTTAAGCTGTAATATGTTGCGATAGGATTTTTAATGCAGTGTGTAAACATTCTGCAGTGTTTGTGCATTTTGCTAGAGGTTGGTGTCAATGGGTCAGAAGGTTGTGGGTTCGAGTCCCACTCCAGGGACTTGAGCACAAGAAAAAAAATCCAGGCTGACACTCCCAGTGCAGTACTGAGGGAGAGGTGCCGTCTTGTGGATGAGACGTTAAACCGAGGCCCCGTCTGCTCTCTCAAGTGGATGTGAAAGATCCCATGGCCACTATTTCGAAGAAGAGCGGGGGAGTTCTCCCCGGTGTCCTGGGCCAATATTTAACCCTCAATCAGTGTTGGTTATATGTTGACTTTATAACGCACCTCATAACATCAATCTGCAGGTTGGGTGGAAGGGCCCCTTCCTCTCCCCATTCACTGAGTTGCTTCTGCAGCCATCTCCTCTGCCCTGTAGGTGGGAAAGGTGTGTTATAAATGCAAGTCTCGTTATTTCACCTCTGACTCTCTCTCTCCCCCCTTCCTCCCCTTCTTTTTCTATTCCTCCCTTCCTCGTTCCTCCCATTCCCTCTTTCCTCCCTCCCTTCTCTCCTCTCCTTCCCTTCTCCCCTTTTTTCTCCTCCCTCGCTTCCCCATGGGAACATAGGAGCAGGAGTAGGCCATTCAGCCCCTCGAGCCTGTCCCGCCATTCAATCAGATCATGGCTGATCTGCGACCCAACTCCATGTACCCGCCTTTATCCCATCTCCCTTAATAACTTTGGTTAACAGAAAGCTATCAATCTCAGATTTAAAATTAACAATTTACCCAGTTGCCGTTTGCGGAAGAGAGTTCCAAACTTCTACCATCCTTTGTGTGTAGAAGTGTTTCCTAATTTCACTCCTGAAAGGTCTGGCTCTAATGTTTGGACTATGCCCCTAGTCCTAGACTCCCCAACAAGTGGGAATAGTTTCTCTCGATCTACCCTGTCTGTTCCCCTTAATATCCTGAAAACTTCGATCAGATCGCCTCTTTGAAACATAGAAACATAGAAACATAGAAAATAGGTGCAGGAGTAGGCCATTCGGCCCTTCGAGCCTGCACCACCATTCAATGAGTTCATGGCTGAACATGCAACTTCAGTACCCCATTCCTGCTTTCTCGCCATATCCCTTGATTCCCCTAGTAGTAAGGACTACATCTAACTCCTTTTTGAATATATTTAGTGAATTGGCCTCAACAACTTTCTGTGGTAGAGAATTCCACAGGTTCACCACTCTCTGAGTGAAGAAGTTTCTCCTCATCTCGGTCCTAAATGGCTTACCCCTTATCCTTAGACTGTGACCCCTGGTTCTGGACTTCCCCAACATTGGGAACGTTCTTCCTGCATCTAACCTGTCTAACCCCGTCAGAATTTTAAACGTTTCTATGAGATCCCCTCTCATTCTTCTGAACTCCAGTGAATACAAGCCCAGTTGATCCAGTCTTTCTTGATAGGTCAGTCGCGCCATCCCGGGAATCAGTCTGGTGAACCTTCGCTGCACTCCCTCAATAGCAAGAATGAGGGAGTGCAGCGAAGGTTCTAAACTCCAGGAATACACCCCTAGTTTGTGTAATCTTGTAACTTAACCCTTGAAGTCCAGGTATCATTCTTCCCTCCTTCTCCTCTTACTCCCCTCCCTCCCTTCTCCCCCTCCCTCCCTTCTCCTCTTTCACCATCCCTTCTTCTCTCTCCCTTCTCCCCTTTCTTCCTCTCCTTCCCTTCTCCACCCCCCTTCTCACCTTTGTTGTGGGGGAAGAGCTTGCTTTGCGGGGGGGGGGGGGGGGAAGAGGGGGGGAAGAGAGAGAGAGAGAGAGAGAGAGGGGGGTTGGGTGGGGGGTGTGGGGGTGGGTGGGGGGGGAGGAAGAGAGAGGGATGGGTGGGGGAGAGAGAGGGGGGGGTGGGTGGGGGGAGAGAGAGAGAAGGGGGTGAGTGGGGGGAGGAAGAGAGGGGGGTGGGTGGGGGGGGAGAGGGGGTGGAGAGAGAGAGGGGGTGGGTGGGGGGGGGAGGAAGAGAGAGGGATGGGTGGGGGGGAGAGAGAGAGGGGGTGGGTGGGGGAGAGAGAGAGAGGGGGAGGAAGAGAGAGGGATGGATGGGGGGGAGAGAGAGAGGGGGTGGGTGGGGGGAGAGAGAGAGAGGGGGAGGAAGAGAGAGGGATGGGTGGGGGGGAGAGAGAGGGGGGGTGGGTGGGGGGAGAGAGAGAGAGAAAGGGGTGGGTGGGGGGGGAGGAAGAGAGGGGGATGGGTGGGGGGGAGAGGGGGTGGAGAGAGAGAGGGGGTGGGTGGGGGGGAGGGAGAAAGGGGGATGAGTGGGAGGAGAGAGAGGGGGTGGGTGGGGGGGGAGGGAGAGGGGGGGATGAGTGGGGGGAGAGAGAGGGGGGGTGGTTGGGGGGGATACTGAGGTGAATGATCAGCCATAATCTTATTGAATGGTGGTGCAGGCTCGAAGGGCCAAATGGCCTACTCCTGCACCTATTTTCTATGTTTCTATCTTTCCCTCTTTCCTCACGTCCTTCTCTTCTTCTCTTTCTGACAACAGCGACTGCATGTTAGACGTTTGCAATCGGCTGTGAAGCACATAGTGACGTTTTGAGGATGGGATAGGCGCTGTGTATACAAGTTTTTCCCTTGCTTCACTCACTCCCTGTTTCCTTTGCTGTGAGGGTTTTTGTAGATCATGGAAGCCAAAGAACTCTTTGGCCTCAAGAACATTCAGTGGCCAGCAAGATCCAAAGAACCTACGGACAGATACGGCTTTTATCTGTTTCATTTCTTTGAAGGAAGAAACTAGAAGGATTTGAAAAGATATCAGCAAAAAATATAGGATAAGAAAGACATTGGAGCTATTGAAAGAAAGAACTAGAATTTCTATAGGACCTTTCGCAATCTCAGGATGTCCTAAAGAATGTTACAGCCAATGAAGTATTTTCTGAGGTCTAGTCTCTGCTGTAATGTAAGAAATGCAGCAGCCAAATTGCGCACAGCAAGCTCCCACAAATATCAATGTGATAATGACCAGATCATCTGTTTTGATGATGTAGGTTGAGGGATAAATATTGGCCGGGACACCGGGGATAACTCCCCTGCTCTTCGAGTAGTGGCCACGGGATCTTTTACGTCCACCTGAGAGGGCAGACAGGGCCTCGGTTTAACGTCTCATCCGAAAGACGGCACCTCCGACAGTGCAGCACTCCCTCAGCACTGCCCTGGGAGTGTCCGTCTAGATTATGTCCCGATTCCGACACCTCTCTTGAGTGAAAAAAATTCTCCTCATCTCCCCGTCTAGATCTTTTGTCAATGATTTTAAATCTGTGGCCTCTGGTTATTGACCCACTGGCCAGAGAAAATAGTTAGTCTCCATCTACTCTATCAAAACGTCTCATCATCTTGAAAACCTCTATTGGGTCACCTCGTAACCTTCTCTGTTCCAAGGGGAACAGTCCGAGCTTTTCCGACCCCTCCTCATAATGAAGCCCCCCATCCCTCATCACCCTGACGCTGAGCTTGATCTTTCAATGAAAGATTCACAGGATATTTTTTTTTTGCAGTTTGCTAATATTGCAGAATGTGACAGATGGCCCAACTAGCACTTGGATGACAAATACGCCCAGATTTGGCAGAGATGCCCAAACCCCAGGGATGTGACTGTGCTTTAGACGATTAAAAATTAGCAAAATGTGATAAAAGTGATAATGTTCAGTTACAGAGGAATAGACACCATTAACGAGCCCAGCCCAGAAATTACTGTCAGCGATGCGCGCTTGACGTGTTCACATGGCGTTCCTCTGGCCGCTGTTTTAAAGCAAGTATTTGTTTATTTTAAAAGAATGTGAAATGCATTCATCCACAAATATCGTCAGCAATCAGCTCTTGGCCACAGTGACACACGGGTAATGCAGAGGGTTTGAATATCGTGCTTTCTACCCTCTGGGCGATGTTTTTTTCTATTCGCTCCCGGAATGTGGGCGTCGCTGGCAAGGCCGGCATTTATTGCCCATCCCTAATTGCCCCTTGAGAAGGTGGTGGTGAGCCGCCTTCTTGAACCGCTGCAGTCCGTGTGGTGAAGGTACTCCCACAGTGCTGTTAGGGAGGGAGTTCCAGGATTGTGACCCAGCGACGATGAAGGAACGGCCGATGTATTTCCAAGTCAGGATGGTGTGTGAATTGCGCCTGCTGCCCTTGTCCTTCAAGGTGGTGGAGGTCACGGGTTTGGGAGGTGCTGTCGAAGAAGCCTTGGCGAGTTGCTGCAGTGCATCTTGTAGACGGTACACACCGCAGCCACGGTGCGCCGGTGGTGGAGAGAGTGAGTGTTGAAGGTGGTGGATGGGGAGCCGATCAAGCGGGCTGCTTTGTCCTGGATGGTGTCGAGCTTCTTGAGTGTTGTTGGAGCTGCACTCATCCTATTTGACCTCGTCCTCACCAATCTACCTGTCGCAGATGCATCTGTCCATGACAGCATTGGTAGCAGTGATCATCGCACAGTCATTGTGGAGATAAAATCCTGTCTTCACACTGAGGGCACCCTCCATCGTGTTGTATGGCACTACCACTGTGCTAAATGGGATAGATTCAGAACAGATCTAGCAGCTCTAAACTGGGCATCCATGAGGCACTGTGGGCCATCAGCAGCAGCAGAATTGTATTCCACCACAATCTGTAACCTCATGGCCCGGCATATCCCTCACCCTCCCATTACCATCGAGCCAGGGGACCAACCCTGGTTCAATGAGGAGTGTAGAAGAGCATGCCAGGAGCAGCACCAGGTGTACCTAAAAATGAGGTACCAACCTGGGGAAGCTGCAACACAGGACTACATGCATGCTAAACAACAGAAGCAGCATGCTATAAACGGGGCTAAGCGATGTCACAATCAACGGATCAGATCAAAGCTCTGCAGTCCTGCCACATCCAGTCATAAATGGTGGTTGACCATTAAACAACTAACGGGAGGAGGAGGCTCCATGAATATTCCCATCCTCAATGATGGCGGAGCCCAGCACGCGAGAGCAAAAGACAAGGCTGAAGCGTTTGCAACCATCTTCAGCCAGAAGTGCCGAGTGGATGATCCATATTGGCCTCCTCCTGAAGTCCCCACCATCACAGAAGCCAGTCTTCAGCCAATTCGATTCACTCCACGTGATATCAGGAAACTGCTGAGCGCACTGGATACAGCAAAGGCTATGGGCCTTGACAACATCCCGGCTGTCGTGCTGAAGACTTGTGCTCCAGAACTAGCCACACCTCTAGCCAAGCTGTTCCAGTACAGCTACAACACTGGCATCTACCTGACAATGTGGAAAACTGCCCAGGTATGTCCTGTCCACAAAAGGCAGGATCAATCCAATCCGGCCAATTATCCCCCCCATCAGTCCACTCTCAATCATCAGCAAAGTGATGGAAGGTGTGGTCGACAGTGCTATCTAGCGGCACTTACTCACCAATAACCTGCTCACCGATGCCCAGTTTGGGTTCCGGCAGGACCACTCGGCCCCAGACCTCATTACAGCCTTGGTCCAAACATGGACAAAAAGCTGAATCCCAGAGGTGAGGTGAGAGTGACTGCCCTTGACATCAAGGCAGCATTTGACCGAGTGTGGCATCAAGGAGCCCGAGTAAATGGGAATCAGGGGGAAAACTCTCCACTGGCTGGAGTCATACCCAGCACAAAGGAAGATGGTTGTGGTGATTGGAGGTCAATCACCTCAGCCCCAGGACATCGCTGCAGGAGTTCCTCAGGGCAGTGTCCTAGGCCCAACCATCTTCAGCTGCTCAATCAATGACCTTCCCTCCATCATAAAGTCAGAAGTGGGGATGTTCGCTGATGATTGCACAGTGTTCAGTTCCATTCGCAACCCCTCAGATAATGAATCAGTCCATGCCCGCATGCAGCAAGACCTGGTTGACATTCGGACTTGACATTCGCGCCACGCAAGTGCCAGGAAATGACTATCTCCAACAAGTCTAAACACATCCCCTTGATATTCAACAGCATTACCATCGCTGAATCCCCCACCATCAACATCCTGTGGGTCACCATTGACCAGAAACTTAACAGGACCAGCCACATAAATACTGTGGCTACAAGAGCGGGTCAGAGGCTGGGTATTCTGCGGTGAGTGCCTCACCTCCTGACTCCCCAAAGTCTTTCCACCATTAAAAATACAATGGAGCTGGGAGAGAGACTTTAAAAATGAACTCCGCCATGCCATCTAATGGCCAGAGCCTGCAACTATAGCGTGACAGCTGACATAGCAAAAGTGAATGGAAAATGTTGACATAGCAATTTAAAATGGTAAATGTTAACACAAAAACATGACCAAAAATTGTGACACAGGAAGTAAGGTTTTCAGACAGGAGGCGCATACCCTGTGAAAGAATTTTAATAAGATACAAGCTGACCTTCCATGGCAATGCATGCAGATGTTCAGATAAAGTGTAGTTATCAGGTGAATAATTAGACGAGGGCGCGCAGACATAACGTAGTCCCAAATTTAAAGTCATACATTTCGTCCTTATTTTTAGATAGGCTTTGGTTTATATTATTTATGGTTAATTAGCAAAAAGTTACAGCGATTTGAGGATCAGAGAAGAAGAGTTGGTCGGAAGCAGTGCTGGCTGAAGAAGCGGGGGATGTAAAAATGAAGCATTGACATCGCCACCACTGGTGGGAGGGTATAATTACAGTGTGACGAGTTTACATAGGCATTTTTCATTAATAATATGAAGACAGGAATTTATAATGGAAAATGTTAACAGAAAAATGTGACAGAAATGTGACAAAAGGAAGTAAAGACTGGCATTTATATAGCGCCTTTCACGACCACCTGATGGCCCAAAGCACTTTATAGCCAATGAAGTACTTTTTGGAGTGTAGTCATTGTTGTCTTCTTAAGCAGTCCCTCGTATCGAGGATGACTTGCTTCCGCACAGAAAAGGGATGAGTTCACAGATGTTTCAATGAAGGACCTAATATTCCAGGTCCAGAACTACATGTTGAAGGGTGGAAGATGCCTGTGGGTGGATTTTTTTAACGTGTGGTGACTGTTGCACACCAGCCACCACACGGGCTTGACAGAGCGAGGTCTTGGTCCAGTGGCAAGGATTACCCAAGACGATTGGAGACCAGCTCTGCTGCACGGACCTAGTGCCCACACATATCGCTGTACGGGCTGGGCCCGTGCTGCCCCCGGGCCCCTCGTCTCTTCTGGGCCCCGATCACGTCACTCTGCAGTCTCTCGCCTCTCCTGCTGTACCTGCCCACGCTCCAATCAGCGACCTGGATTTTGGTGACGTCTAATCCAGTCACCCTCTTCACAGCCGTTGCCCACCCAGACCAGCTCGATCTCTACCCTTCAGTGGCACGCCTCCATGCTGCTCCCTGGTGGCCGCTCCTTTTATGGCCCCGACCTGCCGTGCGGCGGGCCTCGAGCAACGTGGTGGCCCTGACCTGCGCGAGTCGCTGTTGTCATGTGGGAAACGCGGCAGCCAATTTGCGCACAGCAAGCTCCCACAAACAGCAATGTGATAATGACCAGATAATCCGCTTCAGTGATGTTGATTGAGAGATAAATATTGGCCCCAGGACACCGGGGATAACGCCCCTGCTCTTTGAAATAGTGCCATGGGATGATAGTGTCCACCTGAGAGAGCAGGCGGGGCCTCGGTTTAACATCCCATTCGAAAGACGGCTCCTCTGACAGTACGACACTCCCTGAGCTCTGCACTGGGAGCGTCAGCTTAGATTTTTGTGCTGAAATCTCCGGAGCGGGACTTGAACCCACGACCTTCTGACTCAGATGCGACTGGTTGATACAGCAAAGTAAGGTTTTGTGGGCAAGAAGTTCATCCAGGCATATTTAAAGTATTACTAATCTCCTGCGGTGTTGCACACAGTAAATCAGCGAATATAATCTCCCTGTTTTCGTGTTGCTGTTTCTCTCTCCATCTCTCCTCTTCTGTCTTACTCACTCCTCTTTCCCTCTCTCCTTCTCCTTAACTTGTTTTGTGCTCCTCCCCCTCTCTCTGACTTTTACCTCCTTCCTTGATTTCTTCATGCGGTGCGGTTATTGTGTGGTCGGGTGGCCATTGGGCTGGGGGTGGGTTGAGTTCCAGTGTGACAGGTTCCGCAGGCAGCTTCCAGTAAAGGTATTTGTGAGATGTTAAATGGATAAGGCCGACAGGGAGATTTTAATAGTTGATCTCTTGTGGTATTGCACACGAGACAAGGCTGAGCGCAGGCTTCAGATGGTGAGATTAGAGGCTGCGGGCGGATTGGACCCGGGTGTAATTCAGCTCCCATTTTAGCAAGAACAACAACAACAACTTATATTTATATAGCGCCTTTAACGTAGTAAAACGTCCCAAGGCACTACACAGGAGCGTTATAAGACAAAACAAATACATTTTACTCTGAGCTGCATAAGAAGAAATTATGGCAGGCAACCAAAAGCTCGGTCAAAGAGGTAGGTTTTAAGGAGCGTCTTAAAGGAGAAAAGAGAATTGGAGAGCCGGAGAGGTTTAGGGAGGGAATTCCAGAGCTTGGGGCCGAGGTACGGCCACCAATGGCGGAGCGATTATAATCAGGGATGCTCAAGAGGGCAGAATTAGAGGAGCGCAGACATCTCGGGGGGTTGTGGGGCTGGGGGAGATTACAGAGATAGGGAGGGGCGAGGGCCATGGAGGGATTTGTAAACAAGGATGGAAATTTTGAAATCGAGGCGTTGCTTAACCGGGAGCCAATGTAGGTTAGCGAGCACAGGGGGTGATGGGTGAGCGGGACTCGGTGCGAGTTATAATTGTATTAAAGTCATAAATGGTCCAAATAGTTACATTTCTATTAAAATTCCACTGTCCATATTTATATTGTACCCTGTCAATGTGAACTGGTCACTGTCATTACATCCCTCCTCTCACCTTCTCTCCCTCAAACACCTTTATTTTTTGTTCCTTCTGTCTCTCTCCCTCCCTCTGTCACTTCCCTTTCTCCCTCTACCTCTCCCTCCCCTCCTCTCACTCTTTCTGCCCACCCCTTCCCCCTCTCTCCTCTCTCTCCCTCCTCTGTCTCCTCCTCCTCTTCCACTCTCTCACCAGCCCTTTCTCCTCTCCCACCCTCCCCTCTCTCTCACTCCCTCCCCTCTATCTCCTCTTTCACCCTCCTCTCACTCTCCTCTCTCTCACCCTCCCCTCTCTCCCTCTCTCCCCTCTCTCTCCCTCCCACCCCTCTCTTACCCTCCCCCCTCTCCCTCTCTCTCTCACCTTCATCCCCTCTCTCCTCTCTCAGCCTCCCTTCTTCCCTCTTGCACTCACCCTCTCTCTCCCTTTTCTCTCTCCTCTCCCACCCTCCCCTCTCTCTCCCACCCTCCCCTCTCTCTCACTCCCTCCCCTCTCTCTCCTCTCACCCTCCTCTCTCTCTCCTCTCTCCCTCGCCCCTCTCTCACCCTCCCCTCTCTCTCTCCTCTCTCTCCCCTCTCTCTCTCACCCTCCCCTCTTCCCCTCTCTCTCTCACCCTCCCCTCTCTCCCCTCTCTCTCTCTCACCCTCCCCTCTCTCCCCTCTCTCTCTGACCCTCCCCTCTCTCCCTCTCTCCCTCTCTCTCTCATCCTCCCCTCTTTCCCCGCTCCTCTATCCCTCTCCCCTCTCTTTCTCTCACCCTCTCACACTCTGCCCTCTCTCACCCTCCCAAACTCTCCCCTCCCCTCTCTCACTCTCTCCCTCTCCCCCTCCCTCTCATCTCTCCTCTCTCTCCCTCTCCCCTGCTCTCTTCCCCCTTCTGGTTTCTCTTGCCCCAGTGTGTGGCGTTGTTTGTGAGTGCGCTGGAGGAACATTCTGTCGCCCCGATGAATAGTTACTGCTCTGTGACGGCTCACCTGGGGCCCGCAGCTAATCAGTCCACGGAAACAGAAAGTTTTGCGATACCAAAGGAGGAAGCTGAATCGGAGTGTTTGTGCTTTCGATGCTAACATTGCGCAGTGTGATACCACCGAGTGCACAATTCATGCAAACAATAACCAACAGGCGATGAACCTTTCTCATTTTAGATTGATTTTATTGGTAAAATAAGCAAATCAAACAACTCCAAACTCATTCATAAATACAAAAAAAAAGAGGTTTTCAAATACAAATTGACATTTTAGTTTTAAAACTTGTAAACTTAATATAAATACATTGTAGAGCCTGTGGTCCCAGCACTTCCTCAAAAATAACCCCATTGTGCTGTCAGAGAATTGCTCTGTGTCTGCGATTTGGCACAGCTCCTGATCCTTTGGAGGGGAGCTCAGATGCAGCTAACATCCACAGCGACTGTGCGCTCTGTGGGAGCAGCCCTTGGCCCCCTTCACATTGCGGGGGGGGGCAAGGAGGGGGCTGCAGGTGGCCACGGGGCAGGGAACAAAACGGGGGCAGGAGTGGGACTTGCCCAAAGGCGGGGAGGGAGTGTAGAGACAGCAACGGGACCAAACCAGGAAGGTCGGCCCATGGAGTCAGTGGTAGGACTTACGGGCTGTTCGACCTGCAGAGGAGTCACCCAAGAGCATGGTTTTGGAGAGGTACATAAAACAGTTAAGAGACTGTTACTTTAACTGGCTTTTTTGACGTATATAATCAGCGATTTAGACTTGAATGTCGGGGGTATGATTAAGAAGTTTTGCAGATGACACTAAAATTGTCCGTGTGGTTGATAATGAAGAAGAAAGCTGTGGACGGCAGGAATATGTCAATGAACTGGTCAGGTGGGCAGAACAGTGGCAAATGGAATTCAATCCGGAGAAGTGTGAGGTAATGCATTTGGGGAGGGCTAACAAGCCAAGGGAATAAAAAATAAATGATAGGACACTGAGAAGTGTAGAGGAACAAAGGGACCTGGGAGTGCATGTTCACAGATCCCTGAAGGTAGCGGGCCAGGTGGACAAAGTGGTTAAGAAGGCATACGGAATACTTGCCTTTATTAGCCGAGGCATAGAATACAAGAGCAGGGAGGTTATGCTTAAACTGTATAAAACACCAGTTAGGTCACAACTAGAGTACTGCGTGCAGTTCTGGTCACCGCATGACATGAAAGATGTGATTGCAGTAGAGAGGGTACAGAGGAGATTAATGAGGATGTTGCCTGGACTAGAGAATTTTAGCCATGAGGAAAGATTGGATAGGCTGGGGTTGTTTTCTTTGGAACAGAGGAGGCTGAGGGGAGACTTTATTGAAGTGTATAAAATTATGAGGGGCCTAGATAGAGTGGATAGGAAGAACCTATTTCCCTGAGCAGAGGGGTCAACAACCAGGGGGCATAGATTTAAAGTAATTGGTGGGAGGTTTAAAGGGGATTTGAGGGGAAATATTTTCACCCAGAGGGTGGTGGGGGTCTGGAACTCACTGCCTGAAAGGGTGGTAGAGGCAGAAACCCTCATCGCATTTAAAAAGTACCTGGATGTACACTTGAAGTGCTGTAACCTACAAGGCTATGGACCGAGAGCTGGAAAGTGGGATTAGGCTGGATAGGTCTTTGTCGACCGGTGCGGACACGATGGGCCGAATGGACTCCTTCCGTGCTGTAAATTTCTCTGATTCTATAACGGCGAGAGACACAGGCTCAAACCTGTAAAAGGTAAATTTAACACAGCAAGTGTCAGCACTCGTGGATCCTGAACCCCAACATGACAGGAGATGAGAAGGAATTTCTTCACTCAGTGAGCGGTGAATTTTTGGAATTCTCTGCCCCAGAGGGCTGTGGAGGCTCAGTCATTGAATATATTCAAGGCTGAGATCGATAGATTTTTGGACTCTCGGGGAATTGGGGGATATGGGGATCGGGCAGGAGAGTGGAGTTGAGGTCGAAGATCAGCCGTGATCGTATTGACTGGCGGAGCAGGCTCGAGGGGCATACTGTATGGCTCCTATTTCTTACGTTCTTAAGTTCCAACATGTGTTGGTGGCCGTGCATCCCATACCCAACATACCCCAGCATTTTCTTATTCAATATTACGAAGAAAACTCTCCTCAGATTCAGAAGACAAACCGTGGCCACAATTCTAGCTGACATATCGGAGAGGAAACTTAATTAAAACTTTTTTAAAGGAGGGAGGGCCCCAGGCTCTAATTCTTAATAGTTGGAAAATCAAAATACTGCATGTAAGCTGCTTTAACCAATGAAACATCAGCAATGTTATACAACCCATGCCAGCAGAAATGCCAAATGATGAAATACTCTGGCAGAGTATCGGGACGGGATGAATCGAAGCAGACGGTTCACGGGTCAACAGCCTAAACTAAGCAGCATCATTTATTCATTTACAATTGGAGGCAAGCGTGCAGTCGAATAAAAGTACAAACGTGTTGAAACGGCTATGGCGGCTGGAAGCTTGATTTTATTTTTATTTACTCTTTGTAACACAGTGCCCAATCAGCTGTTAAATCACAGAGAGGAATTTCGCAAGTGTCGTGGGGGGGAAGGGGGTCGATGTTTGCGTTATGTTCATTTATTCAGGTAACGGGTCAACATACTTCAGAAACTGCTCAGTGCGTGGCCGTACTCCGGGACCCTGGCTTGACATGGGGGTGACCCATTTAAACCAGTCTTTGACCCGTCATCGCTTGATGCTTTTACGTTTTGTAAAACATTGTAAAAATTAATTGCCTGAATCAGCTTTGCAAAGTCTAGTTGGGGGATTTCAAGCTTTGTTTTTATAAAATATCATGCCCCGATTTTAACTCCCCCCTCCCCCCCCCCCACCCTCCCTCCGCCTGGCGGAAATCAGGCAAGGGGAGGTGAAGGGAACATTGTTCCCTGGGATTTGTCTTTGGGTGCACGTGGTCCCATTGACGCGCTGCGCGGCGCGTTTCGCATTTCCGCGCGGTTCTCCGGCTCACTCCATACCCGCCCCCATCCCCATTAAAATCAGGGCCCATCAGTCTGTAAATAAATTCAAATATATGAACCTTATTTTTTTTTAAGAAGGTTGCAGTCGTGTTTGTCGCTAATGTCTTACTGCCGCTTGTAAGCCATTAACCGGTCCAGGCAGCGGGCGGGCGAGGGGGTCGCTCAGCCCGACTGTCTGCCTCTCTTCCGCGGCTATGTTCACACCAGGGTGTCCCTGGAGATGGAGCACGCGGTGTCCACCGGTACGCTCACGGCCGTCCGCGAGAGGTGGGCGCCGGAGGGACTGGAGTGCATCATCACCCCCGGCAACCAAATTTTAATTTGATTTACTGTCTAAAGTTTAATTTGTTTAAGTTGTCGGTTTTAGTGCCCCCCTGCCACCTTTTAGCCAGGGGGCACTTGTATAATTTGTGTTTCTAGTGCCCTAAAAAAAATCAGGGGAGCACTTGATTACTGATACAGCTTAAAAAATAGTTGTGGAGCTGTTGCATTGTGAATGGCTTAGCCAGTCACGGGATGTTCACAAGACTCAATAAAACCCCCGTTAATCGAGTCAAGGCTCTCCATGATGATGCATGCAGTTGTGAGCCTGGTGGATGAACCGGTCGGGTTCAGTTTGACTGTCAAACCTTTGCTAATAAACCAGCTAGTTCTTCACAGAAAATGTAGCTATGAATTCTTAAGCAGAGAACCCATGAAGCAAACACATTACAGAACTCTTTGTAAGTAAATGTCATTGTTGGGACTGGCTGAATAAACGTGGAGTGCTCGAACAATAGCAACTGCTTCACCAGTTGGGTCAAAAAGAAATGGCTGTGTTGTTTCTGGAAGACCCTTGCACCCTTCCATTGGACTTGCCAAAGTCCTACCATTCACAGCCGCCCAGGCACCCTGCTCCGGAATTCCCTCCCTAAATTCCTCCACCTCTTTACCTCCTTGAAGACCCTGCGAAAAACCAACCTCTTTGGCCAAGCCTTTTGGTTAACCATTTCTCTCTTTGGCCCGGCGTCCATTTTTCTTTTGCGAGGCGCCTTGGCAGACTCTTCTGCCCCCTCCCAGCTCAAGTTGCCATGGCGATTCTGGACGATGCCGCAACATCGACAACCAGGGCGGGCGCGGTTGAGGGGGGTGCCAGTGGTTAAGAGGAACCAAGGTGTCTGAGGCCAGCTGGTGATGGCTGAACCTGACTTTAGCAAACCGTGGAGATGGGAATTCCTCTGGCTGCTACGTGTAGTGACATCATTCCGTTAGTGTATGTGGTTTCAATACAGTAGGTGGAATCTTCACAAACCCATTTATCTTGTTGCTACTCATACTGGACCAGAGAAGTTCTAACCCGCCCCACCCCCATTATTACTAAGCCATGTTGGCTCTGTAAAAGTCCCAACAAAGATAAAAATATAACCCCCTCCCCCCCCACCACGCCTCCTCCCTCCCCTATTGTCCTTTGTTAGTTATAGACCATTTCAATGAGGGGCCCAATATGTCCCATTGGGTGAAGGGACCCATTAGGGTTAGAGGGGTGGGAGGAGGCTCGTGTGGCGTATTTACGCCGGCATTAGACCACTTGGGCCGAATGGCCTGTTCCTGTACTGCAGGCGCTGTGCAATTGTGGGATTTGGATTTGCCTCGGGCTCGGTGAGTTTAACTGAATGGTTGTACCGAAAGCGGCACTGGGGAAGGTGGGCACGGGACCTGGCAGTCTGGCTCACCCAATGCTAACGGCATCCCTGCCAACTAATCAGACTGGCATTGATGGCAAAGCCATGCATTGCAGAGAATGCCAATCTCCCGGCTGGCAGGAGGTGCGTGTTGGAAGGGGGCCAACCCGAGGGCATAACAAACCGAAATAAATTAAATCCTTTTACGGAACTAATATTCGGCAAATGATTCCCGGGGACGAGGCTTCCGAGGAGGCCGATGGTCGTGCGACTAACAGAGTTTGGCGATGTCACTCCTGGTGCAGCCCCGTTTGCAGCAGGTTCTGGCCACGCCAGCGCCGCGCTTGAAACGCGAAGGCTTCTCTTGCAAAGCGCCGAGGGACACCGGGGGTAACCTGGTTCCGCTTTCTTCATCCCAATCCTCACTTGACCTCTCGGGGGCCCCGTGGCCCTCAGAGTGAGGCAGGATCTGCTGGCTCTCCCCGATCGGGGTCTCTAGCTCAGTGTCTTCCATCTCTCCGATGTCGGGCTCCCCCATCGGCGAGTCCTGCAGGCTGTCGCCCAGTGAGTCCAACAGGGTACCTTCAATACAAACAACAAGCAAATGTATTAGGCACTGGAGAAGGTGCAACGAGGGTGCTACCAGAACTGAGAGGTTGGTGTAATGTGTGCACCAGGTGAGTGTGCTGACAGGCGTGTGGAGCCGTTGCCACCCTGTGCGGAGGGGAGCGGGCAGGTCGGAGGGCCTCCTCGTGGGTCTGGTCCTGGGCCTGGCCAAGGGGGGCCCTCAACTGGACCAGGCAGCGGGCGGTCAAGGGGGTCGTTCAGCCCGACTGCCTGCTTCTCTTCCGCGGGTACAACCGAGCCAGGGTGTCCCTGGAGATGGAGCACGCGGTGTCCACCGGTACGCTCGCGGCCTTCCGCGAGAGGTGGGCACCAGAGGGGCTGGAGTGCATCATTTCAACAGGGAACAGAATTTTAATTTGATCTGATTTGAAAAAGGTTCCCTTTAATTTCCAATTGTTAAATTGTGGTTTTTGGTGCCCTCAAAAAAAGGGGCACTTGATTTAAAGTTGATTTAAAGTTACTTTTTTTAAATAGTTGTAGAGCTGTTGCATTGTGAGTGGCTTAGCCAGTCACATGATGTTCACAAGACTCAATAAAACCCCAGCCAGTTGGGTTCGGGGGATCCACGATGGGGCAGGTGGTTGTGAGCCTGGTGGATGAACTGGTAATGTGTCGTATGATTGTTAAACCTTTGTTAATAAACCAACTAGTTCTTAATAGCGATGTGTTGCTATGAATTCTTAAGCAAAGGACCCACGAAGCAAATACTTTACAGTTGGAACTCTCAGGAAAGATAGAACAGGCCGGGACTCTTTTCTCTGGAGTGAATTTTTAAAGTTGTATTTTTAAACATAATAAAGATCTGTATTTATCGACGCAGTTCGGGTCTCCATATTATGAAAAGGGATGTAGAGGCACTGTTGATGGTGCAAAAAAGATTTACAAGGATGATACCAGAACTGCGAGGTTGTACGCATCAGGGAAGATTGAACCGGCCGGGATTCATCTCTCTAGAAAAGAGAAGGCTGAGGGCTGACCTGATAGAGATGTTTAAGATTATGAAAGGGATTGATCGGGTAGACGTAGAGAAGATGCTCCCACTTGTGGGGGAGACCAGAACTGGGGGCCATAAATGTAAGATAGTCACCAAGAAATCCAATGGGGAATTCAGGAGAAACTTCTTTACCCAGAGAGCGGTGAGAATGTGGAACTCGCTGCCACAGGGAGGGGTTGAGGCGAATAGTATCGATGCAATTAAAGGGAGGCTGGATAAACACACGAGGGAGAAAGGAATAGAGGGATATGGTGATGGGGTGAGATGGAGAAGGGTGGGAGGGGGCTGGTGTGGAGCATAAACCCCGGCACGGAGCGATGGGCCCAATGGCCTGTTTCTGTGCTCTACACTCAATGTAATTCCATGGATTACACATTTATCTCAATAGCAAGCAACAACACTTTATTAACTGAACAATGAATGTATGCTGACCGATGAAATAGTGGCACATGTACAATCTCAAATTTTCATGGAGAGTCATTAATGGGGCAAAGATGCTGAGGAAGAATCTTCTGCAATCACATCTGCACGTTGCCCTTCCCATCCAATGGTCCCTCACAAATAATGGGGCGAGCTTCTAAACTTGGGATGAGACAAGGTAGAGCTTTACTCTGTATCTAACCCCGTGCTGTACCTGCCCTGGGAGTGTTTGATGGGACAGTGTAGAGGGAGCTTTACTCTGTATCTAACCCCGTGCTGTACCTGCCCTGGGAGTGTTTGATGGGGACAGTGTAGAGGGAGCTTTACTCTGTATCTAACCCCGTGCTGTACCTACCCTGGGAGTGTTTGATGGGACAGTGTAGAGGGAGCTTTACTCTGTATCTAACCCATGCTGTACCTGCCCTGGGAGTGTTTGATGGGACAATGTAGAGGGAGCTTTACTCTGTATCTAACCCCATGCTGTACCTGCCCTGGGAGTGTTTGATGGGACAGTGTAGAGGGAGCTTTACTCTGTATCTAACCCATGCTGTACTTGCCCTGGGAGTGTTTGATGGGACAGTGTAGAGGGAGCTTTACTCTGTATCTAACCCATGCTGTACCTGCCCTGGGAGTGTTTGATGGGACAGTGTAGAGGGAGCTTTACTCTATATCTAACCCCATGCTGTACCTGCCCTGGGAGTGTTTGATGGAACAGTGTAGAGGGAGCTTTACTCTGTATCTTACCTGTGCTGTACCTGCCCTGGGAGTGTTTGATGGGACAGTGTAGAAGGAGCTTTACTCTGTATCTAACCCATGCTGTCGCTGCCCTGGGAGTGTTTGATGGGACGGTGTAGAGGGAGCTTTACTCTATATCTAACCCCATGCTGTACCTGCCCTGGGAGTGTTTGATGGGACAGTGTAGAGGGAGCTTTACTCTGTATCTAACCCATGCTGTACCTGCCCTGGGAGTGTTTGATGGGACAGTGTAGAGGGAGCTTTACTCTGTATCTAACCCATGCTGTACCTGCCCTGGGAGTGTTTGATGGGACAGTGTAGAGGGAGCTTTACTCTGTATCTAACCCCCTGTACCTGCCCTGGGAGTGTTTGATGGGACAGTGTAGAGGGAGCTTTACTCTGTATCTAACCCCATGCTGTACCTGCCCTGGGAGTGTTTGATGGGACAGTGTAGAGGGAGCTTTACTCTGTATCTAACCCATGCTGTACCTGCCCTGGGAGTGTTTGATGGGATAGTGTAGAGGGAGCTTTACTCTGTATCTAACCCCCTGTACCTGCCCTGGGAGTGTTTGATGGGACAGTGTAGAGGGAGCTTTACTCTGTATCTAACCCCCTGCTTATTGATGGCTGTAATTGGAAACAGTTACGTTCCTAAGCAGTGATATCCTTTAGCTTGATGAGCACAGAGCTACACCACAAAAAATAACAGTTTCAAATTACATAAAGCATCATTGTATAACTTGCTTGGTTGCACAAGTGTTAAATTCTGCAAACATCTTGGGTTATTTCCGCTGTCAACAGAGCCCGCTTTCTTAATACCATGTGTGCTATTTCCATTGGTACTTTTTCAACAACAACATCTCCTTCACCTTATCTAACCAGCACCTGCGGACCTGATGGGCCGGACATTTGAGGGGGTAAATCAGTCGGAGAAATTATCTCAGCCATTTGCGTCTGTCGCAGACCAAATAGCCAATGGAAATGGTTGCACGGAGAGTGTGGGACAAGCAGTGCCGAGCTGCACAATTAGCTGCTGGTCCTCAGGTTTACAAGGAGCACTGGGGCGTCCTGTCCTCGCCTCCTCACAACTCGATTGGTTATTTTTCGGATACAGACTATCACAAAGTAGAATTTTTGGAACTTTATGCCACTTCAGCTTCTGTGTTGAACTGAAGGACGGAGGAATGTTGCAGTCACACATTGTGCTCTTCACAACCACCACCATTTTCCACTCTTACAACACCATCAGCAAATAACACGCTGGGCTGGGCTGAGGTTACTTTTGAACGCTTGTGAAATCTCCCCCCGTGAGAATTCATCGAAGGTACAGCACAGAAACATGGAAACACAGGAGCAGGAGGTGGCCATTCAGCCCCTCAAACCTGTTACCATAGAAACAGGAGAAGGCCATTCAGCCCCTCGAGCCTGTTACCATAGGAACAGGAGAAGGCCATTCAGTCCCTTGAGCCTGTTACCATAGGAACAGGAGGTGGCCATTCAGCCCCTCGAGCCTGTTACCATAGAAACAGGAGAAGGCCATTCAGCCTTTTGAGCCTGTTACCATAGGAACAGGAGAAGGCCATTCAGCCCCTCGAGCCTGTTACCATAGGAACAGGAGGAGGCCATTCAGCCCCTTGAGCCTGTTACCATAGGAACAGGAGAAGGCCATTCAGCCCCTCGAACCTGTTACCATAGGAACAGGAGAAGGCCATTCAGCCCCTCGAGCCTGTACCACCATTCAATGAGACCATGGCTGATTTGCGACCTAACTCCATATAACCGCCATTCGGCCCAAATGGTCCGTGCCGGGTGTTTATGCTCCACATCAGCCCCCTCCCACCCCTCGTCATCTCACCCCATCACCATATCCTTCCTTTCCTTTCTCCCTCGTGTGTTTATCTAGCTTTCCCTTTAATTGCATCGATACTATTCGCCTCAACCCCTTCCCTGTGGCAGCGAGTTCCACATTCTCCTGAATTCCCCCTTGGATTTATTAATGACTGTCGTATATTGATGGCCCCAGTTCTGGTCTCCCCCACAAGTGGGAACATCTTCTCTATGTCTACCCTATCAAATCCTTTCATAATTTTAAACATCTCTATCAGGTCACCCCACAGCCTTCTCTTTTCTAGAGAAACGAACCCCGGCCGGTTCATTCTCCCCTGATAGATGTAACCTCGCAGTTCTGGTATGATTCGAGTAAATCTTTTTTGCAGCTTCTCCAGTGCCTCTATATCCTTTTTATAATACGGGGCCCAGAACTGTGCACAGTACTCCAAGTGTGATCTCACCAAGGCTCAGTAAAAGTTTAAGATAACTTCTCAGCTTTTCAGTTCTATCGCTCTATGAACCCTAGTGTTTGTTTTTTTTTTATGACCTTATTAACCTGCGTCGCTACATTTGGTAATTTGTGTATCTGTGCCCCCAGATCCCCCCTGCTCCCCGACCCCATTTAGACTCTTATTTTGCAAGGAGTACGCAGCCTCCTTTAATCCTCCTCCCAAAATATACCTACCACCCTCACATTTATCTTTAAAATTGATACATTCAGGGTTTACCTTCTGTAGATCATTTAATATTTGTTTCCACTGGTCGGGGAGACTAGAACTAGGGGGCACAGCCTCAAAATACGGGGGAGCCAATTTAAAACCGAGTTGAGAAGGAATTTCTTCTCCCAGAGGGTTGTGAATCTGTGGAATTCTCTGCCCGAGGAAGCAGTTGAGGCTAGCTCATTGAATGTATTCAAGTCACAGATAGATAGATTTTTAACCAATAAGGGAATTAAGGGTTACGGGGAGCGGGCGGGTAAGTGGAGCTGAGTCCACGGCCAGATCAGCCATGATCTTGTTGAGTGGTGGAGCAGGCTCGAGGGGCTAGATGGCCTACTCCTGTTCCTAATTCTTATGTTCTTACGTTATAATATTTTAAACATGCTTTAACCAGAGATTGGTTATTTTTTTAACCTTGCTCACAACTCAATCCTCCCCCCCCCCCCCACTCTTGTACCGATTGCTGTTCTCTGCAGCCTTTCCAACTCTTGCACAAAACGCTCCCCATGTTCAAAGTAACGCAGTCGCAACAACCTCGTAGCGATCGTCCGCACCCCATTTGCTGCCCTCCCCCCCCCCCAGACCCCCCCCCCCCACCCGCTGCATACCTTGCGTCCATAGTGCCCAACGCAGACAGAACTCACTTACCGTCCGGGTAAGTTATCCCCGGTGCCCTGGGGCCAATATTTATCCCTCAACATCGCTAAAAACAGACGATCTGGGTCATTATCACGTTGCTGTTTGTGGGAGCTTGCTGTGCGCAAATTGGCTGCCGCGTTTCTCCCATTACCACGGCGACTGCACTTCACAAAGTACTTCATTGGCTGTAAAGCACTTTGTGATGTCCGGTGGCCAAGAAAGGCGCTATATAAATGCAAGTCTTCTTGTGACGAGTGAAAGAAAGAAAAGAACTTGAATTGCTATAGCGCCTTTCATGATGTGATGTCGGGGGAGGGGGGGGGTGCGAAGTTCATCCAACGCCCTCCCCCATCCCCAAAAGAAAATGAACCCCCCCCCCCCCACCCTCTCATTCTGCGAGTGAACTGTAAAGTGGAGGTTCTTGGTGCCGCGAATGCCCCTCGACCTCGAGAGTGAACTCTGCCCCCCGCCTCTCTCCGCCCCCCCCCCCCACCCCCACAAGGCGGTCTACTTACTGTAGATGCTGCGCCGCTCCGCGTTTTCTTCGGTGGAGTAACGCTTCCATCGGGAGCCCCCGCACGAGATGATGACAGCCCTGACAAAGTCCCGGCCGCACAGGCGGACCCCCGGGTCCGAGGGCTGGGCCTCCGATCCCGGCAGCAGCCCGGCGGCAACAGCAGCGGCGACCACAAGCCCGCTGGCCATCAGACAGGAGAGCGGCTTCATTCTTCTGCTTCTGCTTCTCCGCGGGGTTGAAGGAAACCTGGGAGGGTGGGGCGGGGGGGCGCGGTGTTGGACGAACCGAAGAGCAGCAGTGGCGGTGAGGCTCGGCTCGGAGGAGGGACGCGAGTCCCGAGAGTTTAGAGCTCTGCGCCTGGAGGAGGCAGCCTGCTACTCTAAGCTGTTCCCACATCGCCGCTTGTCCTTTTATAACGGTCCGTTATCAGCGCCGGGGGCTGATTGGCCGTCCGCCCAGGAGCTGAGGTGCACCATGCCATGGCCTTAGCAGCCTTGGGGCTGTTTACACGTGCGCACCGTATCGGGAGGAGTGTGCGTGTACGCCCAATGCTATCCTTGCAGCCGGCTCGCTCCCTGCATCTAAACTTGTTACTCTTTGTTTTTCAAAAATCAGATTCCTCAGCATTTTCAGCAACGCAGGTTCTCTCAGTGTTGGGAACGGGGAGGGGGAGCGGGGGGGGAGGGGGAGCGGGGGAGGGGGAGCGGGGGAGGGGGAGCAGGGGGAGGGGGAGGGGGGAGGGGAGTGGGGGGAGGGGGAGTGGGAGCGGGGGGAGGGGGAGGGGGAGCGGGGGGAGGGGGAGCGGGGGGAGGGGGAGCGGGGAGGGGGAGCAGGGGGAGGGGAGGGGGGAGGGGGAGCGAGGGGAGGGGGAGTGGGGGGAGGGGAGTGGTGGGGAGGGGCGAGTGGGAGCGGGGGAGGTGGGAGT